>NW_025316744.1:0-255478 GCF_910594005.1 Cervus elaphus
GCCCAACGCTCCCAAGCCCGGGAGAAAAGCGCTTCGGGGTGGTGCTCTCTCCCGGCCCTTGCCCCTGAGCCTGGGGGCCAGGCAGGGGGTCCACACTCCCAGGCCAAGGCAGAACCACATGCACACGTCTGTTCCTGCCCCCTGCACCGGCAGAGAGCTCGGGGGAGCCAGAGTCTGTCAGGCAGCTGCTGGGCTGGCCGCCTGTGTGGGAAGGGGCAGAGCCGACCTAGGGGCACACTGGGCCTCTTGCTCTCCCTGCTGCCCTGAGGCTGCTGGGCCAAAGAGGTCTTGGGCATCCAGCCCCTTGCTGGTCCCTTCCCTCTGACGAGGCCCTCTGAGCTCCAGCCCCTTGCAGTGTGGAGACAGCCCCTGCCAGCAACCTCCTCTCCAAGGAGGCCTCAAGCGAGGCCTAGGCCCAGGGGAAAGGCACCAGCGGGGATGAGCCTGGGGAGGCGCCCGGGCATGTCTGGACCCAGTCCCCGCAGCCTGCCCCTTGCTGGGGCAGTACCCCCGGAGGCCAGGAAGGTCTGGGCAAGGGCTGGCCAGGGGCAGGGGCCCTGCTGGGTCCTGCCCCTGGCCTGTAGGGGCCTCTGAGCACAACCGGCCCTCTCCCGCTGGAAGACCTCCCCGGCTGCCTCCAAAGGCCGCTTTGCAAGCACTCTCGCCGGCTGTTCCCGCCAGCCCGCGCACAACGCTCCCAAGCCCGGGAGAAAAGCGCTTCGGGGTGGTGCTCTCTCCCGGCCCTTGCCCCTGAGCCTGGGGGCCAGGCAGGGGGGTCCACACTCCCAGGCCAAGGCAGAACCACATGCACACGTCTGTTCCTGCCCCCTGCACCGGCAGAGAGCTCGGGGGAGCCAGAGTCTGTCAGGCAGCTGCTGGGCTGGCCGCCTGTGTGGGAAGGGGCAGAGCCGACCTAGGGGCACACTGGGCCTCTTGCTCTCCCTGCTGCCCTGAGGCTGCTGGGCCAAAGAGGTCTTGGGCATCCAGCCCCTTGCTGGTCCCTTCCCTCTGACGAGGCCCTCTGAGCTCCAGCCCCTTGCAGTGTGGAGACAGCCCCTGCCAGCAACCTCCTCTCCAAGGAGGCCTCAAGCGAGGCCTAGGCCCAGGGGAAAGGCACCAGCGGGGATGAGCCTGGGGAGGCGCCCGGGCATGTCTGGACCCAGTCCCCGCAGCCTGCCCCTTGCTGGGGCAGTACCCCCGGAGGCCAGGAAGGTCTGGGCAAGGCTGGCCAGGGGCAGGGGCCCTGCTGGGTCCTGCCCCTGGCCTGTGGGGCCTCTGAGCACAACCGGCCCTCTCCCGCTGGAAGACCTCCCCGGCTGCCTCCAAAGGCCGCTTTGCAAGCACTCTCGCCGGCTGTTCCCGCCAGCCGCGCCCAACGCTCCCAAGCCCGGAGAAAAGCGCTTCGGGGTGGTGCTCTCTCCCGGCCCTTGCCCCTGAGCCTGGGGGCCAGGCAGGGGGTCCACACTCCCAGGCCAAGGCAGAACCACATGCACACGTCTGTTCCTGCCCCCTGCACCGGCAGAGAGCTCGGGGGGAGCCAGAGTCTGTCAGGCAGCTGCTGGGCTGGCCGCCTGTGTGGGAAGGGGCAGAGCCGACCTAGGGGCACACTGGGCCTCTTGCTCTCCCTGCTGCCCTGAGGCTGCTGGGCCAAAGAGGTCTTGGGCATCCAGCCCCTTGCTGGTCCCTTCCCTCTGACGAGGCCCTCTGAGCTCCAGCCCCTTGCAGTGTGGAGGCAGCCCCTGCCAGCAACCTCCTCTCCAAGGAGGCCTCAAGCGAGGCCTAGGCCCAGGGGAAAGGCACCAGCGGGGATGAGCCTGGGGAGGCGCCCGGGCATGTCTGGACCCAGTCCCCGCAGCCTGCCCCTTGCTGGGGCAGTACCCCCGGAGGCCAGGAAGGTCTGGGCAAGGCTGGCCAGGGGCAGGGGCCCTGCTGGGTCCTGCCCCTGGCCTGTGGGGCCTCTGAGCACAACCGGCCCTCTCCCGCTGGAAGACCTCCCCGGCTGCCTCCAAAGGCCGCTTTGCAAGCACTCTCGCCGGCTGTTCCCGCCAGCCGCGCACAACGCTCCCAAGCCCGGGAGAAAAGCGCTTCGGGGTGGTGCTCTCTCCCGGCCCTTGCCCCTGAGCCTGGGGGCCAGGCAGGGGGTCCACACTCCCAGGCCAAGGCAGAACCACATGCACACGTCTGTTCCTGCCCCCTGCACCGGCAGAGAGCTCGGGGGAGCCAGAGTCTGTCAGGCAGCTGCTGGGCTGGCCGCCTGTGTGGGAAGGGGCAGAGCCGACCTAGGGGCACACTGGGCCTCTTGCTCTCCCTGCTGCCCTGAGGCTGCTGGGCCAAAGAGGTCTTGGGCATCCAGCCCCTTGCTGGTCCCTTCCCTCTGACGAGGCCCTCTGAGCTCCAGCCCCTTGCAGTGTGGAGACAGCCCCTGCCAGCAACCTCCTCTCCAAGGAGGCCTCAAGCGAGGCCTAGGCCCAGGGGAAAGGCACCAGCGGGGATGAGCCTGGGGAGGGGCCCGGGCATGTCTGGACCCAGTCCCCGCAGCCTGCCCCTTGCTGGGGCAGTACCCCCGGAGGCCAGGAAGGTCTGGGCAAGGCTGGCCAGGGGCAGGGGCCCTGCTGGGTCCTGCCCCTGGCCTGTGGGGCCTCTGAGCACAACCGGCCCTCTCCCGCTGGAAGACCTCCCCGGCTGCCTCCAAAGGCCGCTTTGCAAGCACTCTCGCCGGCTGTTCCCGCCAGCCGCGCCCAACGCTCCCAAGCCCGGGAGAAAAGCGCTTCGGGGTGGTGCTCTCTCCCGGCCCTTGCCCCTGAGCCTGGGGGCCAGGCAGGGGGTCCACACTCCCAGGCCAAGGCAGAACCACATGCACACGTCTGTTCCTGCCCCCTGCACCGGCAGAGAGCTCGGGGGAGCCAGAGTCTGTCAGGCAGCTGCTGGGCTGGCCGCCTGTGTGGGAAGGGGCAGAGCCGACCTAGGGGCACACTGGGCCTCTTGCTCTCCCTGCTGCCCTGAGGCTGCTGGGCCAAAGAGGTCTTGGGCATCCAGCCCCTTGCTGGTCCCTTCCCTCTGACGAGGCCCTCTGAGCTCCAGCCCCTTGCAGTGTGGAGACAGCCCCTGCCAGCAACCTCCTCTCCAAGGAGGCCTCAAGCGAGGCCTAGGCCCAGGGGAAAGGCACCAGCGGGGATGAGCCTGGGGAGGCGCCCGGGCATGTCTGGACCCAGTCCCCGCAGCCTGCCCCTTGCTGGGGCAGTACCCCCGGAGGCCAGGAAGGTCTGGGCAAGGCTGGCCAGGGGCAGGGGCCCTGCTGGGTCCTGCCCCTGGCCTGTGGGGCCTCTGAGCACAACCGGCCCTCTCCCGCTGGAAGACCTCCCCGGCTGCCTCCAAAGGCCGCTTTGCAAGCACTCTCGCCGGCTGTTCCCGCCAGCCGCGCCCAACGCTCCCAAGCCCGGGAGAAAAGCGCTTCGGGGTGGTGCTCTCTCCCGGCCCTTGACCCTGAGCCTGGGGGCCAGGCAGGGGGTCCACACTCCCAGGCCAAGGCAGAACCACATGCACACGTCTGTTCCTGCCCCCTGCACCGGCAGAGAGCTCGGGGGAGCCAGAGTCTGTCAGGCAGCTGCTGGGCTGGCCGCCTGTGTGGGAAGGGGCAGAGCCGACCTAGGGGCACACTGGGCCTCTTGCTCTCCCTGCTGCCCTGAGGCTGCTGGGCCAAAGAGGTCTTGGGCATCCAGCCCCTTGCTGGTCCCTTCCCTCTGACGAGGCCCTCTGAGCTCCAGCCCCTTGCAGTGTGGAGACAGCCCCTGCCAGCAACCTCCTCTCCAAGGAGGCCTCAAGCGAGGCCTAGGCCCAGGGGAAAGGCACCAGCGGGGATGAGCCTGGGGAGGGGCCCGGGCATGTCTGGACCCAGTCCCCGCAGCCTGCCCCTTGCTGGGGCAGTACCCCCGGAGGCCAGGAAGGTCTGGGCAAGGCTGGCCAGGGGCAGGGGCCCTGCTGGGTCCTGCCCCTGGCCTGTGGGGCCTCTGAGCACAACCGGCCCTCTCCCGCTGGAAGACCTCCCCGGCTGCCTCCAAAGGCCGCTTTGCAAGCACTCTCGCCGGCTGTTCCCGCCAGCCGCGCACAACGCTCCCAAGCCCGGGAGAAAAGCGCTTCGGGGTGGTGCTCTCTCCCGGCCCTTGCCCCTGAGCCTGGGGGCCAGGCAGGGGGTCCACACTCCCAGGCCAAGGCAGAACCACATGCACACGTCTGTTCCTGCCCCCTGCACCGGCAGAGAGCTCGGGGGAGCCAGAGTCTGTCAGGCAGCTGCTGGGCTGGCCGCCTGTGTGGGAAGGGGCAGAGCCGACCTAGGGGCACACTGGGCCTCTTGCTCTCCCTGCTGCCCTGAGGCTGCTGGGCCAAAGAGGTCTTGGGCATCCAGCCCCTTGCTGGTCCCTTCCCTCTGACGAGGCCCTCTGAGCTCCAGCCCCTTGCAGTGTGGAGACAGCCCCTGCCAGCAACCTCCTCTCCAAGGAGGCCTCAAGCGAGGCCTAGGCCCAGGGGAAAGGCACCAGCGGGGATGAGCCTGGGGAGGCGCCCGGGCATGTCTGGACCCAGTCCCCGCAGCCTGCCCCTTGCTGGGGCAGTACCCCCGGAGGCCAGGAAGGTCTGGGCAAGGCTGGCCAGGGGCAGGGGCCCTGCTGGGTCCTGCCCCTGGCCTGTGGGGCCTCTGAGCACAACCGGCCCTCTCCCGCTGGAAGACCTCCCCGGCTGCCTCCAAAGGCCGCTTTGCAAGCACTCTCGCCGGCTGTTCCCGCCAGCCGCGCCCAACGCTCCCAAGCCCGGGAGAAAAGCGCTTCGGGGTGGTGCTCTCTCCCGGCCCTTGACCCTGAGCCTGGGGGCCAGGCAGGGGGTCCACACTCCCAGGCCAAGGCAGAACCACATGCACACGTCTGTTCCTGCCCCCTGCACCGGCAGAGAGCTCGGGGGAGCCAGAGTCTGTCAGGCAGCTGCTGGGCTGGCCGCCTGTGTGGGAAGGGGCAGAGCCGACCTAGGGGCACACTGGGCCTCTTGCTCTCCCTGCTGCCCTGAGGCTGCTGGGCCAAAGAGGTCTTGGGCATCCAGCCCCTTGCTGGTCCCTTCCCTCTGACGAGGCCCTCTGAGCTCCAGCCCCTTGCAGTGTGGAGACAGCCCCTGCCAGCAACCTCCTCTCCAAGGAGGCCTCAAGCGAGGCCTAGGCCCAGGGGAAAGGCACCAGCGGGGATGAGCCTGGGGAGGCGCCCGGGCATGTCTGGACCCAGTCCCCGCAGCCTGCCCCTTGCTGGGGCAGTACCCCCGGAGGCCAGGAAGGTCTGGGCAAGGCTGGCCAGGGGCAGGGGCCCTGCTGGGTCCTGCCCCTGGCCTGTGGGGCCTCTGAGCACACCCGGCCCTCTCCCGCTGGAAGACCTCCCCGGCTGCCTCCAAAGGCCGCTTTGCAAGCACTCTCGCCGGCTGTTCCCGCCAGCCGCGCACAACGCTCCCAAGCCCGGGAGAAAAGCGCTTCGGGGTGGTGCTCTCTCCCGGCCCTTGCCCCTGAGCCTGGGGGCCAGGCAGGGGGTCCACACTCCCAGGCCAAGGCAGAACCACATGCACACGTCTGTTCCTGCCCCCTGCACCGGCAGAGAGCTCGGGGGAGCCAGAGTCTGTCAGGCAGCTGCTGGGCTGGCCGCCTGTGTGGGAAGGGGCAGAGCCGACCTAGGGGCACACTGGGCCTCTTGCTCTCCCTGCTGCCCTGAGGCTGCTGGGCCAAAGAGGTCTTGGGCATCCAGCCCCTTGCTGGTCCCTTCCCTCTGACGAGGCCCTCTGAGCTCCAGCCCCTTGCAGTGTGGAGACAGCCCCTGCCAGCAACCTCCTCTCCAAGGAGGCCTCAAGCGAGGCCTAGGCCCAGGGGAAAGGCACCAGCGGGGATGAGCCTGGGGAGGCGCCCGGGCATGTCTGGACCCAGTCCCCGCAGCCTGCCCCTTGCTGGGGCAGTACCCCCGGAGGCCAGGAAGGTCTGGGCAAGGCTGGCCAGGGGCAGGGGCCCTGCTGGGTCCTGCCCCTGGCCTGTGGGGCCTCTGAGCACAACCGGCCCTCTCCCGCTGGAAGACCTCCCCGGCTGCCTCCAAAGGCCGCTTTGCAAGCACTCTCGCCGGCTGTTCCCGCCAGCCGCGCCCAACGCTCCCAAGCCCGGGAGAAAAGCGCTTCGGGGTGGTGCTCTCTCCCGGCCCTTGCCCCTGAGCCTGGGGGCCAGGCAGGGGGTCCACACTCCCAGGCCAAGGCAGAACCACATGCACACGTCTGTTCCTGCCCCCTGCACCGGCAGAGAGCTCGGGGGAGCCAGAGTCTGTCAGGCAGCTGCTGGGCTGGCCGCCTGTGTGGGAAGGGGCAGAGCCGACCTAGGGGCACACTGGGCCTCTTGCTCTCCCTGCTGCCCTGAGGCTGCTGGGCCAAAGAGGTCTTGGGCATCCAGCCCCTTGCTGGTCCCTTCCCTCTGACGAGGCCCTCTGAGCTCCAGCCCCTTGCAGTGTGGAGACAGCCCCTGCCAGCAACCTCCTCTCCAAGGAGGCCTCAAGCGAGGCCTAGGCCCAGGGGAAAGGCACCAGCGGGGATGAGCCTGGGGAGGGGCCCGGGCATGTCTGGACCCAGTCCCCGCAGCCTGCCCCTTGCTGGGGCAGTACCCCCGGAGGCCAGGAAGGTCTGGGCAAGGCTGGCCAGGGGCAGGGGCCCTGCTGGGTCCTGCCCCTGGCCTGTGGGGCCTCTGAGCACAACCGGCCCTCTCCCGCTGGAAGACCTCCCCGGCTGCCTCCAAAGGCCGCTTTGCAAGCACTCTCGCCGGCTGTTCCCGCCAGCCGCGCCCAACGCTCCCAAGCCCGGGAGAAAAGCGCTTCGGGGTGGTGCTCTCTCCCGGCCCTTGCCCCTGAGCCTGGGGGCCAGGCAGGGGGTCCACACTACCAGGCCAAGGCAGAACCACATGCACACGTCTGTTCCTGCCCCCTGCACCGGCAGAGAGCTCGGGGGAGCCAGAGTCTGTCAGGCAGCTGCTGGGCTGGCCGCCTGTGTGGGAAGGGGCAGAGCCGACCTAGGGGCACACTGGGCCTCTTGCTCTCCCTGCTGCCCTGAGGCTGCTGGGCCAAAGAGGTCTTGGGCATCCAGCCCCTTGCTGGTCCCTTCCCTCTGACGAGGCCCTCTGAGCTCCAGCCCCTTGCAGTGTGGAGACAGCCCCTGCCAGCAACCTCCTCTCCAAGGAGGCCTCAAGCGAGGCCTAGGCCCAGGGGAAAGGCACCAGCGGGGATGAGCCTGGGGAGGCGCCCGGGCATGTCTGGACCCAGTCCCCGCAGCCTGCCCCTTGCTGGGGCAGTACCCCCGGAGGCCAGGAAGGTCTGGGCAAGGCTGGCCAGGGGCAGGGGCCCTGCTGGGTCCTGCCCCTGGCCTGTGGGGCCTCTGAGCACAACCGGCCCTCTCCCGCTGGAAGACCTCCCCGGCTGCCTCCAAAGGCCGCTTTGCAAGCACTCTCGCCGGCTGTTCCCGCCAGCCGCGCCCAACGCTCCCAAGCCCGGGAGAAAAGCGCTTCGGGGTGGTGCTCTCTCCCGGCCCTTGCCCCTGAGCCTGGGGGCCAGGCAGGGGGTCCACACTCCCAGGCCAAGGCAGAACCACATGCACACGTCTGTTCCTGCCCCCTGCACCGGCAGAGAGCTCGGGGGAGCCAGAGTCTGTCAGGCAGCTGCTGGGCTGGCCGCCTGTGTGGGAAGGGGCAGAGCCGACCTAGGGGCACACTGGGCCTCTTGCTCTCCCTGCTGCCCTGAGGCTGCTGGGCCAAAGAGGTCTTGGGCATCCAGCCCCTTGCTGGTCCCTTCCCTCTGACGAGGCCCTCTGAGCTCCAGCCCCTTGCAGTGTGGAGACAGCCCCTGCCAGCAACCTCCTCTCCAAGGAGGCCTCAAGCGAGGCCTAGGCCCAGGGGAAGGCACCAGCGGGGATGAGCCTGGGGAGGCGCCCGGGCATGTCTGGACCCAGTCCCCGCAGCCTGCCCCTTGCTGGGGCAGTACCCCCGGAGGCCAGGAAGGTCTGGGCAAGGCTGGCCAGGGGCAGGGGCCCTGCTGGGTCCTGCCCCTGGCCTGTGGGGCCTCTGAGCACACCCGGCCCTCTCCCGCTGGAAGACCTCCCCGGCTGCCTCCAAAGGCCGCTTTGCAAGCACTCTCGCCGGCTGTTCCCGCCAGCCGCGCCCAACGCTCCCAAGCCCGGGAGAAAAGCGCTTCGGGGTGGTGCTCTCTCCCGGCCCTTGCCCCTGAGCCTGGGGGCCAGGCAGGGGGTCCACACTCCCAGGCCAAGGCAGAACCACATGCACACGTCTGTTCCTGCCCCCTGCACCGGCAGAGAGCTCGGGGGAGCCAGAGTCTGTCAGGCAGCTGCTGGGCTGGCCGCCTGTGTGGGAAGGGGCAGAGCCGACCTAGGGGCACACTGGGCCTCTTGCTCTCCCTGCTGCCCTGAGGCTGCTGGGCCAAAGAGGTCTTGGGCATCCAGCCCCTTGCTGGTCCCTTCCCTCTGACGAGGCCCTCTGAGCTCCAGCCCCTTGCAGTGTGGAGACAGCCCCTGCCAGCAACCTCCTCTCCAAGGAGGCCTCAAGCGAGGCCTAGGCCCAGGGGAAAGGCCCCAGCGGGGATGAGCCTGGGGAGGCGCCCGGGCATGTCTGGACCCAGTCCCCGCAGCCTGCCCCTTGCTGGGGCAGTACCCCCGGAGGCCAGGAAGGTCTGGGCAAGGCTGGCCAGGGGCAGGGGCCCTGCTGGGTCCTGCCCCTGGCCTGTGGGGCCTCTGAGCACACCCGGCCCTCTCCCGCTGGAAGACCTCCCCGGCTGCCTCCAAAGGCCGCTTTGCAAGCACTCTCGCCGGCTGTTCCCGCCAGCCGCGCACAACGCTCCCAAGCCCGGGAGAAAAGCGCTTCGGGGTGGTGCTCTCTCCCGGCCCTTGCCCCTGAGCCTGGGGGCCAGGCAGGGGGTCCACACTCCCAGGCCAAGGCAGAACCACATGCACACGTCTGTTCCTGCCCCCTGCACCGGCAGAGAGCTCGGGGGAGCCAGAGTCTGTCAGGCAGCTGCTGGGCTGGCCGCCTGTGTGGGAAGGGGCAGAGCCGACCTAGGGGCACACTGGGCCTCTTGCTCTCCCTGCTGCCCTGAGGCTGCTGGGCCAAAGAGGTCTTGGGCATCCAGCCCCTTGCTGGTCCCTTCCCTCTGACGAGGCCCTCTGAGCTCCAGCCCCTTGCAGTGTGGAGACAGCCCCTGCCAGCAACCTCCTCTCCAAGGAGGCCTCAAGCGAGGCCTAGGCCCAGGGGAAAGGCACCAGCGGGGATGAGCCTGGGGAGGCGCCCGGGCATGTCTGGACCCAGTCCCCGCAGCCTGCCCCTTGCTGGGGCAGTACCCCCGGAGGCCAGGAAGGTCTGGGCAAGGCTGGCCAGGGGCAGGGGCCCTGCTGGGTCCTGCCCCTGGCCTGTGGGGCCTCTGAGCACAACCGGCCCTCTCCCGCTGGAAGACCTCCCCGGCTGCCTCCAAAGGCCGCTTTGCAAGCACTCTCGCCGGCTGTTCCCGCCAGCCGCGCCCAACGCTCCCAAGCCCGGGAGAAAAGCGCTTCGGGGTGGTGCTCTCTCCCGGCCCTTGCCCCTGAGCCTGGGGGCCAGGCAGGGGGTCCACACTCCCAGGCCAAGGCAGAACCACATGCACACGTCTGTTCCTGCCCCCTGCACCGGCAGAGAGCTCGGGGGAGCCAGAGTCTGTCAGGCAGCTGCTGGGCTGGCCGCCTGTGTGGGAAGGGGCAGAGCCGACCTAGGGGCACACTGGGCCTCTTGCTCTCCCTGCTGCCCTGAGGCTGCTGGGCCAAAGAGGTCTTGGGCATCCAGCCCCTTGCTGGTCCCTTCCCTCTGACGAGGCCCTCTGAGCTCCAGCCCCTTGCAGTGTGGAGACAGCCCCTGCCAGCAACCTCCTCTCCAAGGAGGCCTCAAGCGAGGCCTAGGCCCAGGGGAAAGGCACCAGCGGGGATGAGCCTGGGGAGGGGGCCCGGGCATGTCTGGACCCAGTCCCCGCAGCCTGCCCCTTGCTGGGGCAGTACCCCCGGAGGCCAGGAAGGTCTGGGCAAGGCTGGCCAGGGGCAGGGGCCCTGCTGGGTCCTGCCCCTGGCCTGTGGGGCCTCTGAGCACAACCGGCCCTCTCCCGCTGGAAGACCTCCCCGGCTGCCTCCAAAGGCCGCTTTGCAAGCACTCTCGCCGGCTGTTCCCGCCAGCCGCGCCCAACGCTCCCAAGCCCGGGAGAAAAGCGCTTCGGGGTGGTGCTCTCTCCCGGCCCTTGCCCCTGAGCCTGGGGGCCAGGCAGGGGGTCCACACTCCCAGGCCAAGGCAGAACCACATGCACACGTCTGTTCCTGCCCCCTGCACCGGCAGAGAGCTCGGGGGAGCCAGAGTCTGTCAGGCAGCTGCTGGGCTGGCCGCCTGTGTGGGAAGGGGCAGAGCCGACCTAGGGGCACACTGGGCCTCTTGCTCTCCCTGCTGCCCTGAGGCTGCTGGGCCAAAGAGGTCTTGGGCATCCAGCCCCTTGCTGGTCCCTTCCCTCTGACGAGGCCCTCTGAGCTCCAGCCCCTTGCAGTGTGGAGACAGCCCCTGCCAGCAACCTCCTCTCCAAGGAGGCCTCAAGCGAGGCCTAGGCCCAGGGGAAAGGCACCAGCGGGGATGAGCCTGGGGAGGCGCCCGGGCATGTCTGGACCCAGTCCCCGCAGCCTGCCCCTTGCTGGGGCAGTACCCCCGGAGGCCAGGAAGGTCTGGGCAAGGCTGGCCAGGGGCAGGGGCCCTGCTGGGTCCTGCCCCTGGCCTGTGGGGCCTCTGAGCACAACCGGCCCTCTCCCGCTGGAAGACCTCCCCGGCTGCCTCCAAAGGCCGCTTTGCAAGCACTCTCGCCGGCTGTTCCCGCCAGCCGCGCCCAACGCTCCCAAGCCCGGGAGAAAAGCGCTTCGGGGTGGTGCTCTCTCCCGGCCCTTGCCCCTGAGCCTGGGGGCCAGGCAGGGGGTCCACACTCCCAGGCCAAGGCAGAACCACATGCACACGTCTGTTCCTGCCCCCTGCACCGGCAGAGAGCTCGGGGGAGCCAGAGTCTGTCAGGCAGCTGCTGGGCTGGCCGCCTGTGTGGGAAGGGGCAGAGCCGACCTAGGGGCACACTGGGCCTCTTGCTCTCCCTGCTGCCCTGAGGCTGCTGGGCCAAAGAGGTCTTGGGCATCCAGCCCCTTGCTGGTCCCTTCCCTCTGACGAGGCCCTCTGAGCTCCAGCACCTTGCAGTGTGGAGACAGCCCCTGCCAGCAACCTCCTCTCCAAGGAGGCCTCAAGCGAGGCCTAGGCCCAGGGGAAAGGCACCAGCGGGGATGAGCCTGGGGAGGCGCCCGGGCATGTCTGGACCCAGTCCCCGCAGCCTGCCCCTTGCTGGGGCAGTACCCCCGGAGGCCAGGAAGGTCTGGGCAAGGCTGGCCAGGGGCAGGGGCCCTGCTGGGTCCTGCCCCTGGCCTGTGGGGCCTCTGAGCACACCCGGCCCTCTCCCGCTGGAAGACCTCCCCGGCTGCCTCCAAAGGCCGCTTTGCAAGCACTCTCGCCGGCTGTTCCCGCCAGCCGCCCACAACGCTCCCAAGCCCGGGAGAAAAGCGCTTCGGGGTGGTGCTCTCTCCCGGCCCTTGCCCCTGAGCCTGGGGGCCAGGCAGGGGGTCCACACTCCCAGGCCAAGGCAGAACCACATGCACACGTCTGTTCCTGCCCCCTGCACCGGCAGAGAGCTCGGGGGAGCCAGAGTCTGTCAGGCAGCTGCTGGGCTGGCCGCCTGTGTGGGAAGGGGCAGAGCCGACCTAGGGGCACACTGGGCCTCTTGCTCTCCCTGCTGCCCTGAGGCTGCTGGGCCAAAGAGGTCTTGGGCATCCAGCCCCTTGCTGGTCCCTTCCCTCTGACGAGGCCCTCTGAGCTCCAGCCCCTTGCAGTGTGGAGACAGCCCCTGCCAGCAACCTCCTCTCCAAGGAGGCCTCAAGCGAGGCCTAGGCCCAGGGGAAAGGCACCAGCGGGGATGAGCCTGGGGAGGCGCCCGGGCATGTGTGGACCCAGTCCCCGCAGCCTGCCCCTTGCTGGGGCAGTACCCCCGGAGGCCAGGAAGGTCTGGGCAAGGCTGGCCAGGGGCAGGGGCCCTGCTGGGTCCTGCCCCTGGCCTGTGGGGCCTCTGAGCACAACCGGCCCTCTCCCGCTGGAAGACCTCCCCGGCTGCCTCCAAAGGCCGCTTTGCAAGCACTCTCGCCGGCTGTTCCCGCCAGCCGCGCACAACGCTCCCAAGCCCGGGAGAAAAGCGCTTCGGGGTGGTGCTCTCTCCCGGCCCTTGCCCCTGAGCCTGGGGGCCAGGCAGGGGGTCCACACTCCCAGGCCAAGGCAGAACCACATGCACACGTCTGTTCCTGCCCCCTGCACCGGCAGAGAGCTCGGGGGAGCCAGAGTCTGTCAGGCAGCTGCTGGGCTGGCCGCCTGTGTGGGAAGGGGCAGAGCCGACCTAGGGGCACACTGGGCCTCTTGCTCTCCCTGCTGCCCTGAGGCTGCTGGGCCAAAGAGGTCTTGGGCATCCAGCCCCTTGCTGGTCCCTTCCCTCTGACGAGGCCCTCTGAGCTCCAGCCCCTTGCAGTGTGGAGACAGCCCCTGCCAGCAACCTCCTCTCCAAGGAGGCCTCAAGCGAGGCCTAGGCCCAGGGGAAAGGCACCAGCGGGGATGAGCCTGGGGAGGGGCCCGGGCATGTCTGGACCCAGTCCCCGCAGCCTGCCCCTTGCTGGGGCAGTACCCCCGGAGGCCAGGAAGGTCTGGGCAAGGCTGGCCAGGGGCAGGGGCCCTGCTGGGTCCTGCCCCTGGCCTGTGGGGCCTCTGAGCACAACCGGCCCTCTCCCGCTGGAAGACCTCCCCGGCTGCCTCCAAAGGCCGCTTTGCAAGCACTCTCGCCGGCTGTTCCCGCCAGCCGCGCCCAACGCTCCCAAGCCCGGGAGAAAAGCGCTTCGGGGTGGTGCTCTCTCCCGGCCCTTGCCCCTGAGCCTGGGGGCCAGGCAGGGGGTCCACACTCCCAGGCCAAGGCAGAACCACATGCACACGTCTGTTCCTGCCCCCTGCACCGGCAGAGAGCTCGGGGGAGCCAGAGTCTGTCAGGCAGCTGCTGGGCTGGCCGCCTGTGTGGGAAGGGGCAGAGCCGACCTAGGGGCACACTGGGCCTCTTGCTCTCCCTGCTGCCCTGAGGCTGCTGGGCCAAAGAGGTCTTGGGCATCCAGCCCCTTGCTGGTCCCTTCCCTCTGACGAGGCCCTCTGAGCTCCAGCCCCTTGCAGTGTGGAGACAGCCCCTGCCAGCAACCTCCTCTCCAAGGAGGCCTCAAGCGAGGCCTAGGCCCAGGGGAAAGGCACCAGCGGGGATGAGCCTGGGGAGGCGCCCGGGCATGTCTGGACCCAGTCCCCGCAGCCTGCCCCTTGCTGGGGCAGTACCCCCGGAGGCCAGGAAGGTCTGGGCAAGGCTGGCCAGGGGCAGGGGCCCTGCTGGGTCCTGCCCCTGGCCTGTGGGGCCTCTGAGCACAACCGGCCCTCTCCCGCTGGAAGACCTCCCCGGCTGCCTCCAAAGGCCGCTTTGCAAGCACTCTCGCCGGCTGTTCCCGCCAGCCGCGCCCAACGCTCCCAAGCCCGGGAGAAAAGCGCTTCGGGGTGGTGCTCTCTCCCGGCCCTTGCCCCTGAGCCTGGGGGCCAGGCAGGGGGTCCACACTCCCAGGCCAAGGCAGAACCACATGCACACGTCTGTTCCTGCCCCCTGCACCGGCAGAGAGCTCGGGGGAGCCAGAGTCTGTCAGGCAGCTGCTGGGCTGGCCGCCTGTGTGGGAAGGGGCAGAGCCGACCTAGGGGCACACTGGGCCTCTTGCTCTCCCTGCTGCCCTGAGGCTGCTGGGCCAAAGAGGTCTTGGGCATCCAGCCCCTTGCTGGTCCCTTCCCTCTGACGAGGCCCTCTGAGCTCCAGCCCCTTGCAGTGTGGAGACAGCCCCTGCCAGCAACCTCCTCTCCAAGGAGGCCTCAAGCGAGGCCTAGGCCCAGGGGAAAGGCACCAGCGGGGATGAGCCTGGGGAGGCGCCCGGGCATGTCTGGACCCAGTCCCCGCAGCCTGCCCCTTGCTGGGGCAGTACCCCCGGAGGCCAGGAAGGTCTGGGCAAGGCTGGCCAGGGGCAGGGGCCCTGCTGGGTCCTGCCCCTGGCCTGTGGGGCCTCTGAGCACAACCGGCCCTCTCCCGCTGGAAGACCTCCCCGGCTGCCTCCAAAGGCCGCTTTGCAAGCACTCTCGCCGGCTGTTCCCGCCAGCCGCCCACAACGCTCCCAAGCCCGGGAGAAAAGCGCTTCGGGGTGGTGCTCTCTCCCGGCCCTTGCCCCTGAGCCTGGGGGCCAGGCAGGGGGTCCACACTCCCAGGCCAAGGCAGAACCACATGCACACGTCTGTTCCTGCCCCCTGCACCGGCAGAGAGCTCGGGGGAGCCAGAGTCTGTCAGGCAGCTGCTGGGCTGGCCGCCTGTGTGGGAAGGGGCAGAGCCGACCTAGGGGCACACTGGGCCTCTTGCTCTCCCTGCTGCCCTGAGGCTGCTGGGCCAAAGAGGTCTTGGGCATCCAGCCCCTTGCTGGTCCCTTCCCTCTGACGAGGCCCTCTGAGCTCCAGCCCCTTGCAGTGTGGAGACAGCCCCTGCCAGCAACCTCCTCTCCAAGGAGGCCTCAAGCGAGGCCTAGGCCCAGGGGAAAGGCACCAGCGGGGATGAGCCTGGGGAGGCGCCCGGGCATGTCTGGACCCAGTCCCCGCAGCCTGCCCCTTGCTGGGGCAGTACCCCCGGAGGCCAGGAAGGTCTGGGCAAGGCTGGCCAGGGGCAGGGGCCCTGCTGGGTCCTGCCCCTGGCCTGTGGGGCCTCTGAGCACAACCGGCCCTCTCCCGCTGGAAGACCTCCCCGGCTGCCTCCAAAGGCCGCTTTGCAAGCACTCTCGCCGGCTGTTCCCGCCAGCCGCGCACAACGCTCCCAAGCCCGGGAGAAAAGCGCTTCGGGGTGGTGCTCTCTCCCGGCCCTTGCCCCTGAGCCTGGGGGCCAGGCAGGGGGTCCACACTCCCAGGCCAAGGCAGAACCACATGCACACGTCTGTTCCTGCCCCCTGCACCGGCAGAGAGCTCGGGGGAGCCAGAGTCTGTCAGGCAGCTGCTGGGCTGGCCGCCTGTGTGGGAAGGGGCAGAGCCGACCTAGGGGCACACTGGGCCTCTTGCTCTCCCTGCTGCCCTGAGGCTGCTGGGCCAAAGAGGTCTTGGGCATCCAGCCCCTTGCTGGTCCCTTCCCTCTGACGAGGCCCTCTGAGCTCCAGCCCCTTGCAGTGTGGAGACAGCCCCTGCCAGCAACCTCCTCTCCAAGGAGGCCTCAAGCGAGGCCTAGGCCCAGGGGAAAGGCACCAGCGGGGATGAGCCTGGGGAGGCGCCCGGGCATGTCTGGACCCAGTCCCCGCAGCCTGCCCCTTGCTGGGGCAGTACCCCCGGAGGCCAGGAAGGTCTGGGCAAGGCTGGCCAGGGGCAGGGGCCCTGCTGGGTCCTGCCCCTGGCCTGTGGGGCCTCTGAGCACAACCGGCCCTCTCCCGCTGGAAGACCTCCCCGGCTGCCTCCAAAGGCCGCTTTGCAAGCACTCTCGCCGGCTGTTCCCGCCAGCCGCGCCCAACGCTCCCAAGCCCGGGAGAAAAGCGCTTCGGGGTGGTGCTCTCTCCCGGCCCTTGCCCCTGAGCCTGGGGGCCAGGCAGGGGGTCCACACTCCCAGGCCAAGGCAGAACCACATGCACACGTCTGTTCCTGCCCCCTGCACCGGCAGAGAGCTCGGGGGAGCCAGAGTCTGTCAGGCAGCTGCTGGGCTGGCCGCCTGTGTGGGAAGGGGCAGAGCCGACCTAGGGGCACACTGGGCCTCTTGCTCTCCCTGCTGCCCTGAGGCTGCTGGGCCAAAGAGGTCTTGGGCATCCAGCCCCTTGCTGGTCCCTTCCCTCTGACGAGGCCCTCTGAGCTCCAGCCCCTTGCAGTGTGGAGACAGCCCCTGCCAGCAACCTCCTCTCCAAGGAGGCCTCAAGCGAGGCCTAGGCCCAGGGGAAAGGCACCAGCGGGGATGAGCCTGGGGAGGCGCCCGGGCATGTCTGGACCCAGTCCCCGCAGCCTGCCCCTTGCTGGGGCAGTACCCCCGGAGGCCAGGAAGGTCTGGGCAAGGCTGGCCAGGGGCAGGGGCCCTGCTGGGTCCTGCCCCTGGCCTGTGGGGCCTCTGAGCACAACCGGCCCTCTCCCGCTGGAAGACCTCCCCGGCTGCCTCCAAAGGCCGCTTTGCAAGCACTCTCGCCGGCTGTTCCCGCCAGCCGCGCCCAACGCTCCCAAGCCCGGGAGAAAAGCGCTTCGGGGTGGTGCTCTCTCCCGGCCCTTGCCCCTGAGCCTGGGGGCCAGGCAGGGGGTCCACACTCCCAGGCCAAGGCAGAACCACATGCACACGTCTGTTCCTGCCCCCTGCACCGGCAGAGAGCTCGGGGGAGCCAGAGTCTGTCAGGCAGCTGCTGGGCTGGCCGCCTGTGTGGGAAGGGGCAGAGCCGACCTAGGGGCACACTGGGCCTCTTGCTCTCCCTGCTGCCCTGAGGCTGCTGGGCCAAAGAGGTCTTGGGCATCCAGCCCCTTGCTGGTCCCTTCCCTCTGACGAGGCCCTCTGAGCTCCAGCCCCTTGCAGTGTGGAGACAGCCCCTGCCAGCAACCTCCTCTCCAAGGAGGCCTCAAGCGAGGCAGAGGCCCAGGGGAAAGGCACCAGCGGGGATGAGCCTGGGGAGGCGCCCGGGCATGTCTGGACCCAGTCCCCGCAGCCTGCCCCTTGCTGGGGCAGTACCCCCGGAGGCCAGGAAGGTCTGGGCAAGGCTGGCCAGGGGCAGGGGCCCTGCTGGGTCCTGCCCCTGGCCTGTGGGGCCTCTGAGCACACCCGGCCCTCTCCCGCTGGAAGACCTCCCCGGCTGCCTCCAAAGGCCGCTTTGCAAGCACTCTCGCCGGCTGTTCCCGCCAGCCGCGCACAACGCTCCCAAGCCCGGGAGAAAAGCGCTTCGGGGTGGTGCTCTCTCCCGGCCCTTGCCCCTGAGCCTGGGGGCCAGGCAGGGGGTCCACACTCCCAGGCCAAGGCAGAACCACATGCACACGTCTGTTCCTGCCCCCTGCACCGGCAGAGAGCTCGGGGGAGCCAGAGTCTGTCAGGCAGCTGCTGGGCTGGCCGCCTGTGTGGGAAGGGGCAGAGCCGACCTAGGGGCACACTGGGCCTCTTGCTCTCCCTGCTGCCCTGAGGCTGCTGGGCCAAAGAGGTCTTGGGCATCCAGCCCCTTGCTGGTCCCTTCCCTCTGACGAGGCCCTCTGAGCTCCAGCCCCTTGCAGTGTGGAGACAGCCCCTGCCAGCAACCTCCTCTCCAAGGAGGCCTCAAGCGAGGCCTAGGCCCAGGGGAAAGGCACCAGCGGGGATGAGCCTGGGGAGGCGCCCGGGCATGTCTGGACCCAGTCCCCGCAGCCTGCCCCTTGCTGGGGCAGTACCCCCGGAGGCCAGGAAGGTCTGGGCAAGGCTGGCCAGGGGCAGGGGCCCTGCTGGGTCCTGCCCCTGGCCTGTGGGGCCTCTGAGCACAACCGGCCCTCTCCCGCTGGAAGACCTCCCCGGCTGCCTCCAAAGGCCGCTTTGCAAGCACTCTCGCCGGCTGTTCCCGCCAGCCGCGCACAACGCTCCCAAGCCCGGGAGAAAAGCGCTTCGGGGTGGTGCTCTCTCCCGGCCCTTGCCCCTGAGCCTGGGGGCCAGGCAGGGGGTCCACACTCCCAGGCCAAGGCAGAACCACATGCACACGTCTGTTCCTGCCCCCTGCACCGGCAGAGAGCTCGGGGGAGCCAGAGTCTGTCAGGCAGCTGCTGGGCTGGCCGCCTGTGTGGGAAGGGGCAGAGCCGACCTAGGGGCACACTGGGCCTCTTGCTCTCCCTGCTGCCCTGAGGCTGCTGGGCCAAAGAGGTCTTGGGCATCCAGCCCCTTGCTGGTCCCTTCCCTCTGACGAGGCCCTCTGAGCTCCAGCCCCTTGCAGTGTGGAGACAGCCCCTGCCAGCAACCTCCTCTCCAAGGAGGCCTCAAGCGAGGCCTAGGCCCAGGGGAAAGGCACCAGCGGGGATGAGCCTGGGGAGGGGCCCGGGCATGTCTGGACCCAGTCCCCGCAGCCTGCCCCTTGCTGGGGCAGTACCCCCGGAGGCCAGGAAGGTCTGGGCAAGGCTGGCCAGGGGCAGGGGCCCTGCTGGGTCCTGCCCCTGGCCTGTGGGGCCTCTGAGCACAACCGGCCCTCTCCCGCTGGAAGACCTCCCCGGCTGCCTCCAAAGGCCGCTTTGCAAGCACTCTCGCCGGCTGTTCCCGCCAGCCGCGCCCAACGCTCCCAAGCCCGGGAGAAAAGCGCTTCGGGGTGGTGCTCTCTCCCGGCCCTTGCCCCTGAGCCTGGGGGCCAGGCAGGGGGTCCACACTCCCAGGCCAAGGCAGAACCACATGCACACGTCTGTTCCTGCCCCCTGCACCGGCAGAGAGCTCGGGGGAGCCAGAGTCTGTCAGGCAGCTGCTGGGCTGGCCGCCTGTGTGGGAAGGGGCAGAGCCGACCTAGGGGCACACTGGGCCTCTTGCTCTCCCTGCTGCCCTGAGGCTGCTGGGCCAAAGAGGTCTTGGGCATCCAGCCCCTTGCTGGTCCCTTCCCTCTGACGAGGCCCTCTGAGCTCCAGCCCCTTGCAGTGTGGAGACAGCCCCTGCCAGCAACCTCCTCTCCAAGGAGGCCTCAAGCGAGGCCTAGGCCCAGGGGAAAGGCACCAGCGGGGATGAGCCTGGGGAGGCGCCCGGGCATGTCTGGACCCAGTCCCCGCAGCCTGCCCCTTGCTGGGGCAGTACCCCCGGAGGCCAGGAAGGTCTGGGCAAGGCTGGCCAGGGGCAGGGGCCCTGCTGGGTCCTGCCCCTGGCCTGTGGGGCCTCTGAGCACAACCGGCCCTCTCCCGCTGGAAGACCTCCCCGGCTGCCTCCAAAGGCCGCTTTGCAAGCACTCTCGCCGGCTGTTCCCGCCAGCCGCGCCCAACGCTCCCAAGCCCGGGAGAAAAGCGCTTCGGGGTGGTGCTCTCTCCCGGCCCTTGCCCCTGAGCCTGGGGGCCAGGCAGGGGGTCCACACTCCCAGGCCAAGGCAGAACCACATGCACACGTCTGTTCCTGCCCCCTGCACCGGCAGAGAGCTCGGGGGAGCCAGAGTCTGTCAGGCAGCTGCTGGGCTGGCCGCCTGTGTGGGAAGGGGCAGAGCCGACCTAGGGGCACACTGGGCCTCTTGCTCTCCCTGCTGCCCTGAGGCTGCTGGGCCAAAGAGGTCTTGGGCATCCAGCCCCTTGCTGGTCCCTTCCCTCTGACGAGGCCCTCTGAGCTCCAGCCCCTTGCAGTGTGGAGACAGCCCCTGCCAGCAACCTCCTCTCCAAGGAGGCCTCAAGCGAGGCCTAGGCCCAGGGGAAAGGCACCAGCGGGGATGAGCCTGGGGAGGCGCCCGGGCATGTCTGGACCCAGTCCCCGCAGCCTGCCCCTTGCTGGGGCAGTACCCCCGGAGGCCAGGAAGGTCTGGGCAAGGCTGGCCAGGGGCAGGGGCCCTGCTGGGTCCTGCCCCTGGCCTGTGGGGCCTCTGAGCACAACCGGCCCTCTCCCGCTGGAAGACCTCCCCGGCTGCCTCCAAAGGCCGCTTTGCAAGCACTCTCGCCGGCTGTTCCCGCCAGCCGCCCACAACGCTCCCAAGCCCGGGAGAAAAGCGCTTCGGGGTGGTGCTCTCTCCCGGCCCTTGCCCCTGAGCCTGGGGGCCAGGCAGGGGGTCCACACTCCCAGGCCAAGGCAGAACCACATGCACACGTCTGTTCCTGCCCCCTGCACCGGCAGAGAGCTCGGGGGAGCCAGAGTCTGTCAGGCAGCTGCTGGGCTGGCCGCCTGTGTGGGAAGGGGCAGAGCCGACCTAGGGGCACACTGGGCCTCTTGCTCTCCCTGCTGCCCTGAGGCTGCTGGGCCAAAGAGGTCTTGGGCATCCAGCCCCTTGCTGGTCCCTTCCCTCTGACGAGGCCCTCTGAGCTCCAGCCCCTTGCAGTGTGGAGACAGCCCCTGCCAGCAACCTCCTCTCCAAGGAGGCCTCAAGCGAGGCCTAGGCCCAGGGGAAAGGCACCAGCGGGGATGAGCCTGGGGAGGCGCCTGGGCATGTCTGGACCCAGTCCCCGCAGCCTGCCCCTTGCTGGGGCAGTACCCCCGGAGGCCAGGAAGGTCTGGGCAAGGCTGGCCAGGGGCAGGGGCCCTGCTGGGTCCTGCCCCTGGCCTGTGGGGCCTCTGAGCACAACCGGCCCTCTCCCGCTGGAAGACCTCCCCGGCTGCCTCCAAAGGCCGCTTTGCAAGCACTCTCGCCGGCTGTTCCCGCCAGCCGCGCACAACGCTCCCAAGCCCGGGAGAAAAGCGCTTCGGGGTGGTGCTCTCTCCCGGCCCTTGCCCCTGAGCCTGGGGGCCAGGCAGGGGGTCCACACTCCCAGGCCAAGGCAGAACCACATGCACACGTCTGTTCCTGCCCCCTGCACCGGCAGAGAGCTCGGGGGAGCCAGAGTCTGTCAGGCAGCTGCTGGGCTGGCCGCCTGTGTGGGAAGGGGCAGAGCCGACCTAGGGGCACACTGGGCCTCTTGCTCTCCCTGCTGCCCTGAGGCTGCTGGGCCAAAGAGGTCTTGGGCATCCAGCCCCTTGCTGGTCCCTTCCCTCTGACGAGGCCCTCTGAGCTCCAGCCCCTTGCAGTGTGGAGACAGCCCCTGCCAGCAACCTCCTCTCCAAGGAGGCCTCAAGCGAGGCCTAGGCCCAGGGGAAAGGCACCAGCGGGGATGAGCCTGGGGAGGGGCCCGGGCATGTCTGGACCCAGTCCCCGCAGCCTGCCCCTTGCTGGGGCAGTACCCCCGGAGGCCAGGAAGGTCTGGGCAAGGCTGGCCAGGGGCAGGGGCCCTGCTGGGTCCTGCCCCTGGCCTGTGGGGCCTCTGAGCACAACCGGCCCTCTCCCGCTGGAAGACCTCCCCGGCTGCCTCCAAAGGCCGCTTTGCAAGCACTCTCGCCGGCTGTTCCCGCCAGCCGCGCCCAACGCTCCCAAGCCCGGGAGAAAAGCGCTTCGGGGTGGTGCTCTCTCCCGGCCCTTGCCCCTGAGCCTGGGGGCCAGGCAGGGGGTCCACACTCCCAGGCCAAGGCAGAACCACATGCACACGTCTGTTCCTGCCCCCTGCACCGGCAGAGAGCTCGGGGGAGCCAGAGTCTGTCAGGCAGCTGCTGGGCTGGCCGCCTGTGTGGGAAGGGGCAGAGCCGACCTAGGGGCACACTGGGCCTCTTGCTCTCCCTGCTGCCCTGAGGCTGCTGGGCCAAAGAGGTCTTGGGCATCCAGCCCCTTGCTGGTCCCTTCCCTCTGACGAGGCCCTCTGAGCTCCAGCCCCTTGCAGTGTGGAGACAGCCCCTGCCAGCAACCTCCTCTCCAAGGAGGCCTCAAGCGAGGCCTAGGCCCAGGGGAAAGGCACCAGCGGGGATGAGCCTGGGGAGGCGCCCGGGCATGTCTGGACCCAGTCCCCGCAGCCTGCCCCTTGCTGGGGCAGTACCCCCGGAGGCCAGGAAGGTCTGGGCAAGGCTGGCCAGGGGCAGGGGCCCTGCTGGGTCCTGCCCCTGGCCTGTGGGGCCTCTGAGCACAACCGGCCCTCTCCCGCTGGAAGACCTCCCCGGCTGCCTCCAAAGGCCGCTTTGCAAGCACTCTCGCCGGCTGTTCCCGCCAGCCGCGCCCAACGCTCCCAAGCCCGGGAGAAAAGCGCTTCGGGGTGGTGCTCTCTCCCGGCCCTTGCCCCTGAGCCTGGGGGCCAGGCAGGGGGTCCACACTCCCAGGCCAAGGCAGAACCACATGCACACGTCTGTTCCTGCCCCCTGCACCGGCAGAGAGCTCGGGGGAGCCAGAGTCTGTCAGGCAGCTGCTGGGCTGGCCGCCTGTGTGGGAAGGGGCAGAGCCGACCTAGGGGCACACTGGGCCTCTTGCTCTCCCTGCTGCCCTGAGGCTGCTGGGCCAAAGAGGTCTTGGGCATCCAGCCCCTTGCTGGTCCCTTCCCTCTGACGAGGCCCTCTGAGCTCCAGCCCCTTGCAGTGTGGAGACAGCCCCTGCCAGCAACCTCCTCTCCAAGGAGGCCTCAAGCGAGGCCTAGGCCCAGGGGAAAGGCACCAGCGGGGATGAGCCTGGGGAGGCGCCCGGGCATGTCTGGACCCAGTCCCCGCAGCCTGCCCCTTGCTGGGGCAGTACCCCCGGAGGCCAGGAAGGTCTGGGCAAGGCTGGCCAGGGGCAGGGGCCCTGCTGGGTCCTGCCCCTGGCCTGTGGGGCCTCTGAGCACACCCGGCCCTCTCCCGCTGGAAGACCTCCCCGGCTGCCTCCAAAGGCCGCTTTGCAAGCACTCTCGCCGGCTGTTCCCGCCAGCCGCGCACAACGCTCCCAAGCCCGGGAGAAAAGCGCTTCGGGGTGGTGCTCTCTCCCGGCCCTTGCCCCTGAGCCTGGGGGCCAGGCAGGGGGTCCACACTCCCAGGCCAAGGCAGAACCACATGCACACGTCTGTTCCTGCCCCCTGCACCGGCAGAGAGCTCGGGGGAGCCAGAGTCTGTCAGGCAGCTGCTGGGCTGGCCGCCTGTGTGGGAAGGGGCAGAGCCGACCTAGGGGCACACTGGGCCTCTTGCTCTCCCTGCTGCCCTGAGGCTGCTGGGCCAAAGAGGTCTTGGGCATCCAGCCCCTTGCTGGTCCCTTCCCTCTGACGAGGCCCTCTGAGCTCCAGCCCCTTGCAGTGTGGAGACAGCCCCTGCCAGCAACCTCCTCTCCAAGGAGGCCTCAAGCGAGGCCTAGGCCCAGGGGAAAGGCACCAGCGGGGATGAGCCTGGGGAGGCGCCCGGGCATGTCTGGACCCAGTCCCCGCAGCCTGCCCCTTGCTGGGGCAGTACCCCCGGAGGCCAGGAAGGTCTGGGCAAGGCTGGCCAGGGGCAGGGGCCCTGCTGGGTCCTGCCCCTGGCCTGTGGGGCCTCTGAGCACAACCGGCCCTCTCCCGCTGGAAGACCTCCCCGGCTGCCTCCAAAGGCCGCTTTGCAAGCACTCTTGCCGGCTGTTCCCGCCAGCCGCGCACAACGCTCCCAAGCCCGGGAGAAAAGCGCTTCCGGGTGGTGCTCTCTCCCGGCCCTTGCCCCTGAGCCTGGGGGCCAGGCAGGGGGTCCACACTCCCAGGCCAAGGCAGAACCACATGCACACGTCTGTTCCTGCCCCCTGCACCGGCAGAGAGCTCGGGGGAGCCAGAGTCTGTCAGGCAGCTGCTGGGCTGGCCGCCTGTGTGGGAAGGGGCAGAGCCGACCTAGGGGCACACTGGGCCTCTTGCTCTCCCTGCTGCCCTGAGGCTGCTGGGCCAAAGAGGTCTTGGGCATCCAGCCCCTTGCTGGTCCCTTCCCTCTGACGAGGCCCTCTGAGCTCCAGCCCCTTGCAGTGTGGAGACAGCCCCTGCCAGCAACCTCCTCTCCAAGGAGGCCTCAAGCGAGGCCTAGGCCCAGGGGAAAGGCACCAGCGGGGATGAGCCTGGGGAGGCGCCCGGGCATGTCTGGACCCAGTCCCCGCAGCCTGCCCCTTGCTGGGGCAGTACCCCCGGAGGCCAGGAAGGTCTGGGCAAGGCTGGCCAGGGGCAGGGGCCCTGCTGGGTCCTGCCCCTGGCCTGTGGGGCCTCTGAGCACAACCGGCCCTCTCCCGCTGGAAGACCTCCCCGGCTGCCTCCAAAGGCCGCTTTGCAAGCACTCTCGCCGGCTGTTCCCGCCAGCCGCGCACAACGCTCCCAAGCCCGGGAGAAAAGCGCTTCGGGGTGGTGCTCTCTCCCGGCCCTTGCCCCTGAGCCTGGGGGCCAGGCAGGGGGTCCACACTCCCAGGCCAAGGCAGAACCACATGCACACGTCTGTTCCTGCCCCCTGCACCGGCAGAGAGCTCGGGGGAGCCAGAGTCTGTCAGGCAGCTGCTGGGCTGGCCGCCTGTGTGGGAAGGGGCAGAGCCGACCTAGGGGCACACTGGGCCTCTTGCTCTCCCTGCTGCCCTGAGGCTGCTGGGCCAAAGAGGTCTTGGGCATCCAGCCCCTTGCTGGTCCCTTCCCTCTGACGAGGCCCTCCGAGCTCCAGCCCCTTGCAGTGTGGAGACAGCCCCTGCCAGCAACCTCCTCTCCAAGGAGGCCTCAAGCGAGGCCTAGGCCCAGGGGAATGGCATCAGCGGGGATGAGCCTGGGGAGGCGCCCGGGCATGTCTGGACCCAGTCCCCGCAGCCTGCCCCTTGCTGGGGCAGTACCCCCGGAGGCCAGGAAGGTCTGGGCAAGCCTGGCCAGGGGCAGGGGCCCTGCTGGGTCCTGCCCCTGGCCTGTGGGGCCTCTGAGCACAACCGGCCCTCTCCCGCTGGAAGACCTCCCCGGCTGCCTCCAAAGGCCGCTTTGCAAGCACTCTCGCCGGCTGTTCCCGCCAGCCGCGCACAACGCTCCCAAGCCCGGGAGAAAAGCGCTTCGGGGTGGTGCTCTCTCCCGGCCCTTGCCCCTGAGCCTGGGGGCCAGGCAGGGGGTCCACACTCCCAGGCCAAGGCAGAACCACATGCACACGTCTGTTCCTGCCCCCTGCACCGGCAGAGAGCTCGGGGGAGCCAGAGTCTGTCAGGCAGCTGCTGGGCTGGCCGCCTGTGTGGGAAGGGGCAGAGCCGACCTAGGGGCACACTGGGCCTCTTGCTCTCCCTGCTGCCCTGAGGCTGCTGGGCCAAAGAGGTCTTGGGCATCCAGCCCCTTGCTGGTCCCTTCCCTCTGACGAGGCCCTCTGAGCTCCAGCCCCTTGCAGTGTGGAGACAGCCCCTGCCAGCAACCTCCTCTCCAAGGAGGCCTCAAGCGAGGCCTAGGCCCAGGGGAAAGGCACCAGCGGGGATGAGCCTGGGGAGGCGCCCGGGCATGTCTGGACCCAGTCCCCGCAGCCTGCCCCTTGCTGGGGCAGTACCCCCGGAGGCCAGGAAGGTCTGGGCAAGGCTGGCCAGGGGCAGGGGCCCTGCTGGGTCCTGCCCCTGGCCTGTGGGGCCTCTGAGCACAACCGGCCCTCTCCCGCTGGAAGACCTCCCCGGCTGCCTCCAAAGGCCGCTTTGCAAGCACTCTCGCCGGCTGTTCCCGCCAGCCGCGCACAACGCTCCCAAGCCCGGGAGAAAAGCGCTTCGGGGTGGTGCTCTCTCCCGGCCCTTGCCCCTGAGCCTGGGGGCCAGGCAGGGGGTCCACACTCCCAGGCCAAGGCAGAACCACATGCACACGTCTGTTCCTGCCCCCTGCACCGGCAGAGAGCTCGGGGGAGCCAGAGTCTGTCAGGCAGCTGCTGGGCTGGCCGCCTGTGTGGGAAGGGGCAGAGCCGACCTAGGGGCACACTGGGCCTCTTGCTCTCCCTGCTGCCCTGAGGCTGCTGGGCCAAAGAGGTCTTGGGCATCCAGCCCCTTGCTGGTCCCTTCCCTCTGACGAGGCCCTCTGAGCTCCAGCCCCTTGCAGTGTGGAGACAGCCCCTGCCAGCAACCTCCTCTCCAAGGAGGCCTCAAGCGAGGCCTAGGCCCAGGGGAAAGGCACCAGCGGGGATGAGCCTGGGGAGGCGCCCGGGCATGTCTGGACCCAGTCCCCGCAGCCTGCCCCTTGCTGGGGCAGTACCCCCGGAGGCCAGGAAGGTCTGGGCAAGGCTGGCCAGGGGCAGGGGCCCTGCTGGGTCCTGCCCCTGGCCTGTGGGGCCTCTGAGCACAACCGGCCCTCTCCCGCTGGAAGACCTCCCCGGCTGCCTCCAAAGGCCGCTTTGCAAGCACTCTCGCCGGCTGTTCCCGCCAGCCGCGCCCAACGCTCCCGAGCCCGGGAGAAAAGCGCTTCGGGGTGGTGCTCTCTCCCGGCCCTTGCCCCTGAGCCTGGGGGCCAGGCAGGGGGTCCACACTCCCAGGCCAAGGCAGAACCACATGCACACGTCTGTTCCTGCCCCCTGCACCGGCAGAGAGCTCGGGGGAGCCAGAGTCTGTCAGGCAGCTGCTGGGCTGGCCGCCTGTGTGGGAAGGGGCAGAGCCGACCTAGGGGCACACTGGGCCTCTTGCTCTCCCTGCTGCCCTGAGGCTGCTGGGCCAAAGAGGTCTTGGGCATCCAGCCCCTTGCTGGTCCCTTCCCTCTGACGAGGCCCTCTGAGCTCCAGCCCCTTGCAGTGTGGAGACAGCCCCTGCCAGCAACCTCCTCTCCAAGGAGGCCTCAAGCGAGGCCTAGGCCCAGGGGAAAGGCACCAGCGGGGATGAGCCTGGGGAGGCGCCCGGGCATGTCTGGACCCAGTCCCCGCAGCCTGCCCCTTGCTGGGGCAGTACCCCCGGAGGCCAGGAAGGTCTGGGCAAGGCTGGCCAGGGGCAGGGGCCCTGCTGGGTCCTGCCCCTGGCCTGTGGGGCCTCTGAGCACAACCGGCCCTCTCCCGCTGGAAGACCTCCCCGGCTGCCTCCAAAGGCCGCTTTGCAAGCACTCTCGCCGGCTGTTCCCGCCAGCCGCGCACAACGCTCCCAAGCCCGGGAGAAAAGCGCTTCGGGGTGGTGCTCTCTCCCGGCCCTTGCCCCTGAGCCTGGGGGCCAGGCAGGGGGTCCACACTCCCAGGCCAAGGCAGAACCACATGCACACGTCTGTTCCTGCCCCCTGCACCGGCAGAGAGCTCGGGGGAGCCAGAGTCTGTCAGGCAGCTGCTGGGCTGGCCGCCTGTGTGGGAAGGGGCAGAGCCGACCTAGGGGCACACTGGGCCTCTTGCTCTCCCTGCTGCCCTGAGGCTGCTGGGCCAAAGAGGTCTTGGGCATCCAGCCCCTTGCTGGTCCCTTCCCTCTGACGAGGCCCTCTGAGCTCCAGCCCCTTGCAGTGTGGAGACAGCCCCTGCCAGCAACCTCCTCTCCAAGGAGGCCTCAAGCGAGGCCTAGGCCCAGGGGAAAGGCACCAGCGGGGATGAGCCTGGGGAGGCGCCCGGGCATGTCTGGACCCAGTCCCCGCAGCCTGCCCCTTGCTGGGGCAGTACCCCCGGAGGCCAGGAAGGTCTGGGCAAGGCTGGCCAGGGGCAGGGGCCCTGCTGGGTCCTGCCCCTGGCCTGTGGGGCCTCTGAGCACAACCGGCCCTCTCCCGCTGGAAGACCTCCCCGGCTGCCTCCAAAGGCCGCTTTGCAAGCACTCTCGCCGGCTGTTCCCGCCAGCCGCGCACAACGCTCCCAAGCCCGGGAGAAAAGCGCTTCGGGGTGGTGCTCTCTCCCGGCCCTTGCCCCTGAGCCTGGGGGCCAGGCAGGGGGTCCACACTCCCAGGCCAAGGCAGAACCACATGCACACGTCTGTTCCTGCCCCCTGCACCGGCAGAGAGCTCGGGGGAGCCAGAGTCTGTCAGGCAGCTGCTGGGCTGGCCGCCTGTGTGGGAAGGGGCAGAGCCGACCTAGGGGCACACTGGGCCTCTTGCTCTCCCTGCTGCCCTGAGGCTGCTGGGCCAAAGAGGTCTTGGGCATCCAGCCCCTTGCTGGTCCCTTCCCTCTGACGAGGCCCTCTGAGCTCCAGCCCCTTGCAGTGTGGAGACAGCCCCTGCCAGCAACCTCCTCTCCAAGGAGGCCTCAAGCGAGGCCTAGGCCCAGGGGAAAGGCACCAGCGGGGATGAGCCTGGGGAGGCGCCCGGGCATGTCTGGACCCAGTCCCCGCAGCCTGCCCCTTGCTGGGGCAGTACCCCCGGAGGCCAGGAAGGTCTGGGCAAGGCTGGCCAGGGGCAGGGGCCCTGCTGGGTCCTGCCCCTGGCCTGTGGGGCCTCTGAGCACAACCGGCCCTCTCCCGCTGGAAGACCTCCCCGGCTGCCTCCAAAGGCCGCTTTGCAAGCACTCTCGCCGGCTGTTCCCGCCAGCCGCGCACAACGCTCCCAAGCCCGGGAGAAAAGCGCTTCGGGGTGGTGCTCTCTCCCGGCCCTTGCCCCTGAGCCTGGGGGCCAGGCAGGGGGTCCACACTCCCAGGCCAAGGCAGAACCACATGCACACGTCTGTTCCTGCCCCCTGCACCGGCAGAGAGCTCGGGGGAGCCAGAGTCTGTCAGGCAGCTGCTGGGCTGGCCGCCTGTGTGGGAAGGGGCAGAGCCGACCTAGGGGCACACTGGGCCTCTTGCTCTCCCTGCTGCCCTGAGGCTGCTGGGCCAAAGAGGTCTTGGGCATCCAGCCCCTTGCTGGTCCCTTCCCTCTGACGAGGCCCTCTGAGCTCCAGCCCCTTGCAGTGTGGAGACAGCCCCTGCCAGCAACCTCCTCTCCAAGGAGGCCTCAAGCGAGGCCTAGGCCCAGGGGAAAGGCACCAGCGGGGATGAGCCTGGGGAGGCGCCCGGGCATGTCTGGACCCAGTCCCCGCAGCCTGCCCCTTGCTGGGGCAGTACCCCCGGAGGCCAGGAAGGTCTGGGCAACGCTGGCCAGGGGCAGGGGCCCTGCTGGGTCCTGCCCCTGGCCTGTGGGGCCTCTGAGCACAACCGGCCCTCTCCCGCTGGAAGACCTCCCCGGCTGCCTCCAAAGGCCGCTTTGCAAGCACTCTCGCCGGCTGTTCCCGCCAGCCGCGCACAACGCTCCCGAGCCCGGGAGAAAAGCGCTTCGGGGTGGTACTCTCTCCCGGCCCTTGCCCCTGAGCCTGGGGGCCAGGCAGGGGGTCCACACTCCCAGGCCAAGGCAGAACCACATGCACACGTCTGTTCCTGCCCCCTGCACCGGCAGAGAGCTCGGGGGAGCCAGAGTCTGTCAGGCAGCTGCTGGGCTGGCCGCCTGTGTGGGAAGGGGCAGAGCCGACCTAGGGGCACACTGGGCCTCTTGCTCTCCCTGCTGCCCTGAGGCTGCTGGGCCAAAGAGGTCTTGGGCATCCAGCCCCTTGCTGGTCCCTTCCCTCTGACGAGGCCCTCTGAGCTCCAGCCCCTTGCAGTGTGGAGACAGCCCCTGCCAGCAACCTCCTCTCCAAGGAGGCCTCAAGCGAGGCCTAGGCCCAGGGGAAAGGCACCAGCGGGGATGAGCCTGGGGAGGCGCCCGGGCATGTCTGGGCCCAGTCCCCGCAGCCTGCCCCTTGCTGGGGCAGTACCCCCGGAGGCCAGGAAGGTCTGGGCAAGGCTGGCCAGGGGCAGGGGCCCTGCTGGGTCCTGCCCCTGGCCTGTGGGGCCTCTGAGTACAACCGGCCCTCTCCCGCTGGAAGACCTCCCCGGCTGCCTCCAAAGGCCGCTTTGCAAGCACTCTCGCCGGCTGTTCCCGCCAGCCGCGCCCAACGCTCCCAAGCCCGGGAGAAAAGCGCTTCGGGGTGGTGCTCTCTCCCGGCCCTTGCCCCTGAGCCTGGGGGCCAGGCAGGGGGTCCACACTCCCAGGCCAAGGCAGAACCACATGCACACGTCTGTTCCTGCCCCCTGCACCGGCAGAGAGCTCGGGGGAGCCAGAGTCTGTCAGGCAGCTGCTGGGCTGGCCGCCTGTGTGGGAAGGGGCAGAGCCGACCTAGGGGCACACTGGGCCTCTTGCTCTCCCTGCTGCCCTGAGGCTGCTGGGCCAAAGAGGTCTTGGGCATCCAGCCCCTTGCTGGTCCCTTCCCTCTGACGAGGCCCTCTGAGCTCCAGCCCCTTGCAGTGTGGAGACAGCCCCTGCCAGCAACCTCCTCTCCAAGGAGGCCTCAAGCGAGGCCTAGGCCCAGGGGAAAGGCACCAGCGGGGATGAGCCTGGGGAGGCGCCCGGGCATGTCTGGGCCCAGTCCCCGCAGCCTGCCCCTTGCTGGGGCAGTACCCCCGGAGGCCAGGAAGGTCTGGGCAAGGCTGGCCAGGGGCAGGGGCCCTGCTGGGTCCTGCCCCTGGCCTGTGGGGCCTCTGAGCACAACCGGCCCTCTCCCGCTGGAAGACCTCCCCGGCTGCCTCCAAAGGCCGCTTTGCAAGCACTCTCGCCGGCTGTTCCCGCCAGCCGCCCACAACGCTCCCAAGCCCGGGAGAAAAGCGCTTCGGGGTGGTGTTCTCTCCCGGCCCTTGCCCCTGAGCCTGGGGGCCAGGCAGGGGGTCCACACTCCCAGGCCAAGGCAGAACCACATGCACACGTCTGTTCCTGCCCCCTGCACCGGCAGAGAGCTCGGGGGAGCCAGAGTCTGTCAGGCAGCTGCTGGGCTGGCCGCCTGTGTGGGAAGGGGCAGAGCCGACCTAGGGGCACACTGGGCCTCTTGCTCTCCCTGCTGCCCTGAGGCTGCTGGGCCAAAGAGGTCTTGGGCATCCAGCCCCTTGCTGGTCCCTTCCCTCTGACGAGGCCCTCTGAGCTCCAGCCCCTTGCAGTGTGGAGACAGCCCCTGCCAGCAACCTCCTCTCCAAGGAGGCCTCAAGCGAGGCCTAGGCCCAGGGGAAAGGCACCAGCGGGGATGAGCCTGGGGAGGCGCCCGGGCATGTCTGGACCCAGTCCCCGCAGCCTGCCCCTTGCTGGGGCAGTACCCCCGGAGGCCAGGAAGGTCTGGGCAAGGCTGGCCAGGGGCAGGGGCCCTGCTGGGTCCTGCCCCTGGCCTGTGGGGCCTCTGAGCACAACCGGCCCTCTCCCGCTGGAAGACCTCCCCGGCTGCCTCCAAAGGCCGCTTTGCAAGCACTCTCGCCGGCTGTTCCCGCCAGCCGCGCACAACGCTCCCAAGCCCGGGAGAAAAGCGCTTCGGGGTGGTGCTCTCTCCCGGCCCTTGCCCCTGAGCCTGGGGGCCAGGCAGGGGGTCCACACTCCCAGGCCAAGGCAGAACCACATGCACACGTCTGTTCCTGCCCCCTGCACCGGCAGAGAGCTCGGGGGAGCCAGAGTCTGTCAGGCAGCTGCTGGGCTGGCCGCCTGTGTGGGAAGGGGCAGAGCCGACCTAGGGGCACACTGGGCCTCTTGCTCTCCCTGCTGCCCTGAGGCTGCTGGGCCAAAGAGGTCTTGGGCATCCAGCCCCTTGCTGGTCCCTTCCCTCTGACGAGACCCTCTGAGCTCCAGCCCCTTGCAGTGTGGAGACAGCCCCTGCCAGCAACCTCCTCTCCAAGGAGGCCTCAAGCGAGGCCTAGGCCCAGGGGAAAGGCACCAGCGGGGATGAGCCTGGGGAGGCGCCCGGGCATGTCTGGACCCAGTCCCCGCAGCCTGCCCCTTGCTGGGGCAGTACCCCCGGAGGCCAGGAAGGTCTGGGCAAGGCTGGCCAGGGGCAGGGGCCCTGCTGGGTCCTGCCCCTGGCCTGTGGGGCCTCTGAGCACACCCGGCCCTCTCCCGCTGGAAGACCTCCCCGGCTGCCTCCAAAGGCCGCTTTGCAAGCACTCTCGCCGGCTGTTCCCGCCAGCCGCGCCCAACGCTCCCAAGCCCGGGAGAAAAGCGCTTCGGGGTGGTGCTCTCTCCCGGCCCTTGCCCCTGAGCCTGGGGGCCAGGCAGGGGGTCCACACTCCCAGGCCAAGGCAGAACCACATGCACACGTCTGTTCCTGCCCCCTGCACCGGCAGAGAGCTCGGGGGAGCCAGAGTCTGTCAGGCAGCTGCTGGGCTGGCCGCCTGTGTGGGAAGGGGCAGAGCCGACCTAGGGGCACACTGGGCCTCTTGCTCTCCCTGCTGCCCTGAGGCTGCTGGGCCAAAGAGGTCTTGGGCATCCAGCCCCTTTCTGGTCCCTTCCCTCTGACGAGGCCCTCTGAGCTCCAGCCCCTTGCAGTGTGGAGACAGCCCCTGCCAGCAACCTCCTCTCCAAGGAGGCCTCAAGCGAGGCCTAGGCCCAGGGGAAAGGCACCAGCGGGGATGAGCCTGGGGAGGCGCCCGGGCATGTCTGGGCCCAGTCCCCGCAGCCTGCCCCTTGCTGGGGCAGTACCCCCCGGAGGCCAGGAAGGTCTGGGCAAGGCTGGCCAGGGGCAGGGGCCCTGCTGGGTCCTGCCCCTGGCCTGTGGGGCCTCTGAGCACAACCGGCCCTCTCCCGCTGGAAGACCTCCCCGGCTGCCTCCAAAGGCCGCTTTGCAAGCACTCTCGCCGGCTGTTCCCGCCAGCCGCGCACAACGCTCCCAAGCCCGGGAGAAAAGCGCTTCGGGGTGGTGCTCTCTCCCGGCCCTTGCCCCTGAGCCTGGGGGCCAGGCAGGGGGTCCACACTCCCAGGCCAAGGCAGAACCACATGCACACGTCTGTTCCTGCCCCCTGCACCGGCAGAGAGCTCGGGGGAGCCAGAGTCTGTCAGGCAGCTGCTGGGCTGGCCGCCTGTGTGGGAAGGGGCAGAGCCGACCTAGGGGCACACTGGGCCTCTTGCTCTCCCTGCTGCCCTGAGGCTGCTGGGCCAAAGAGGTCTTGGGCATCCAGCCCCTTGCTGGTCCCTTCCCTCTGACGAGGCCCTCTGAGCTCCAGCCCCTTGCAGTGTGGAGACAGCCCCTGCCAGCAACCTCCTCTCCAAGGAGGCCTCAAGCGAGGCCTAGGCCCAGGGGAAAGGCACCAGCGGGGATGAGCCTGGGGAGGCGCCCGGGCATGTCTGGACCCAGTCCCCGCAGCCTGCCCCTTGCTGGGGCAGTACCCCCGGAGGCCAGGAAGGTCTGGGCAAGGCTGGCCAGGGGCAGGGGCCCTGCTGGGTCCTGCCCCTGGCCTTGTGGGGCCTCTGAGCACAACCGGCCCTCTCCCGCTGGAAGACCTCCCCGGCTGCCTCCAAAGGCCGCTTTGCAAGCACTCTCGCCGGCTGTTCCCGCCAGCCGCGCACAACGCTCCCAAGCCCGGGAGAAAAGCGCTTCGGGGTGGTGCTCTCTCCCGGCCCTTGCCCCTGAGCCTGGGGGCCAGGCAGGGGGTCCACACTCCCAGGCCAAGGCAGAACCACATGCACACGTCTGTTCCTGCCCCCTGCACCGGCAGAGAGCTCGGGGGAGCCAGAGTCTGTCAGGCAGCTGCTGGGCTGGCCGCCTGTGTGGGAAGGGGCAGAGCCGACCTAGGGGCACACTGGGCCTCTTGCTCTCCCTGCTGCCCTGAGGCTGCTGGGCCAAAGAGGTCTTGGGCATCCAGCCCCTTGCTGGTCCCTTCCCTCTGACGAGGCCCTCTGAGCTCCAGCCCCTTGCAGTGTGGAGACAGCCCCTGCCAGCAACCTCCTCTCCAAGGAGGCCTCAAGCGAGGCCTAGGCCCAGGGGAAAGGCACCAGCGGGGATGAGCCTGGGGAGGCGCCCGGGCATGTCTGGACCCAGTCCCCGCAGCCTGCCCCTTGCTGGGGCAGTACCCCCGGAGGCCAGGAAGGTCTGGGCAAGGCTGGCCAGGGGCAGGGGCCCTGCTGGGTCCTGCCCCTGGCCTGTGGGGCCTCTGAGCACAACCGGCCCTCTCCCGCTGGAAGACCTCCCCGGCTGCCTCCAAAGGCCGCTTTGCAAGCACTCTCGCCGGCTGTTCCCGCCAGCCGCGCCCAACGCTCCCAAGCCCGGGAGAAAAGCGCTTCGGGGTGGTGCTCTCTCCCGGCCCTTGCCCCTGAGCCTGGGGGCCAGGCAGGGGGTCCACACTCCCAGGCCAAGGCAGAACCACATGCACACGTCTGTTCCTGCCCCCTGCACCGGCAGAGAGCTCGGGGGAGCCAGAGTCTGTCAGGCAGCTGCTGGGCTGGCCGCCTGTGTGGGAAGGGGCAGAGCCGACCTAGGGGCACACTGGGCCTCTTGCTCTCCCTGCTGCCCTGAGGCTGCTGGGCCAAAGAGGTCTTGGGCATCCAGCCCCTTGCTGGTCCCTTCCCTCTGACGAGGCCCTCTGAGCTCCAGCCCCTTGCAGTGTGGAGACAGCCCCTGCCAGCAACCTCCTCTCCAAGGAGGCCTCAAGCGAGGCCTAGGCCCAGGGGAAAGGCACCAGCGGGGATGAGCCTGGGGAGGCGCCCGGGCATGTCTGGACCCAGTCCCCGCAGCCTGCCCCTTGCTGGGGCAGTACCCCCGGAGGCCAGGAAGGTCTGGGCAAGGCTGGCCAGGGGCAGGGGCCCTGCTGGGTCCTGCCCCTGGCCTGTGGGGCCTCTGAGCACAACCGGCCCTCTCCCGCTGGAAGACCTCCCCGGCTGCCTCCAAAGGCCGCTTTGCAAGCACTCTCGCCGGCTGTTCCCGCCAGCCGCGCACAACGCTCCCAAGCCCGGGAGAAAAGCGCTTCGGGGTGGTGCTCTCTCCCGGCCCTTGCCCCTGAGCCTGGGGGCCAGGCAGGGGGTCCACACTCCCAGGCCAAGGCAGAACCACATGCACACGTCTGTTCCTGCCCCCTGCACCGGCAGAGAGCTCGGGGGAGCCAGAGTCTGTCAGGCAGCTGCTGGGCTGGCCGCCTGTGTGGGAAGGGGCAGAGCCGACCTAGGGGCACACTGGGCCTCTTGCTCTCCCTGCTGCCCTGAGGCTGCTGGGCCAAAGAGGTCTTGGGCATCCAGCCCCTTGCTGGTCCCTTCCCTCTGACGAGGCCCTCTGAGCTCCAGCCCCTTGCAGTGTGGAGACAGCCCCTGCCAGCAACCTCCTCTCCAAGGAGGCCTCAAGCGAGGCCTAGGCCCAGGGGAAAGGCACCAGCGGGGATGAGCCTGGGGAGGCGCCCGGGCATGTCTGGACCCAGTCCCCGCAGCCTGCCCCTTGCTGGGGCAGTACCCCCGGAGGCCAGGAAGGTCTGGGCAAGGCTGGCCAGGGGCAGGGGCCCTGCTGGGTCCTGCCCCTGGCCTGTGGGGCCTCTGAGCACAACCGGCCCTCTCCCGCTGGAAGACCTCCCCGGCTGCCTCCAAAGGCCGCTTTGCAAGCACTCTCGCCGGCTGTTCCCGCCAGCCGCGCACAACGCTCCCAAGCCCGGGAGAAAAGCGCTTCGGGGTGGTGCTCTCTCCCGGCCCTTGCCCCTGAGCCTGGGGGCCAGGCAGGGGGTCCACACTCCCAGGCCAAGGCAGAACCACATGCACACGTCTGTTCCTGCCCCCTGCACCGGCAGAGAGCTCGGGGGAGCCAGAGTCTGTCAGGCAGCTGCTGGGCTGGCCGCCTGTGTGGGAAGGGGCAGAGCCGACCTAGGGGCACACTGGGCCTCTTGCTCTCCCTGCTGCCCTGAGGCTGCTGGGCCAAAGAGGTCTTGGGCATCCAGCCCCTTTCTGGTCCCTTCCCTCTGACGAGGCCCTCTGAGCTCCAGCCCCTTGCAGTGTGGAGACAGCCCCTGCCAGCAACCTCCTCTCCAAGGAGGCCTCAAGCGAGGCCTAGGCCCAGGGGAAAGGCACCAGCGGGGATGAGCCTGGGGAGGCGCCCGGGCATGTCTGGGCCCAGTCCCCGCAGCCTGCCCCTTGCTGGGGCAGTACCCCCGGAGGCCAGGAAGGTCTGGGCAAGGCTGGCCAGGGGCAGGGGCCCTGCTGGGTCCTGCCCCTGGCCTGTGGGGCCTCTGAGCACAACCGGCCCTCTCCCGCTGGAAGACCTCCCCGGCTGCCTCCAAAGGCCGCTTTGCAAGCACTCTCGCCGGCTGTTCCCGCCAGCCGCGCACAACGCTCCCAAGGCCGGGAGAAAAGCGCTTCGGGGTGGTGCTCTCTCCCGGCCCTTGCCCCTGAGCCTGGGGGCCAGGCAGGGGGTCCACACTCCCAGGCCAAGGCAGAACCACATGCACACGTCTGTTCCTGCCCCCTGCACCGGCAGAGAGCTCGGGGGAGCCAGAGTCTGTCAGGCAGCTGCTGGGCTGGCCGCCTGTGTGGGAAGGGGCAGAGCCGACCTAGGGGCACACTGGGCCTCTTGCTCTCCCTGCTGCCCTGAGGCTGCTGGGCCAAAGAGGTCTTGGGCATCCAGCCCCTTGCTGGTCCCTTCCCTCTGACGAGGCCCTCTGAGCTCCAGCCCCTTGCAGTGTGGAGACAGCCCCTGCCAGCAACCTCCTCTCCAAGGAGGCCTCAAGCGAGGCCTAGGCCCAGGGGAAAGGCACCAGCGGGGATGAGCCTGGGGAGGCGCCCGGGCATGTCTGGACCCAGTCCCCGCAGCCTGCCCCTTGCTGGGGCAGTACCCCCGGAGGCCAGGAAGGTCTGGGCAAGGCTGGCCAGGGGCAGGGGCCCTGCTGGGTCCTGCCCCTGGCCTGTGGGGCCTCTGAGCACAACCGGCCCTCTCCCGCTGGAAGACCTCCCCGGCTGCCTCCAAAGGCCGCTTTGCAAGCACTCTCGCCGGCTGTTCCCGCCAGCCGCGCACAACGCTCCCAAGCCCGGGAGAAAAGCGCTTCGGGGTGGTGCTCTCTCCCGGCCCTTGCCCCTGAGCCTGGGGGCCAGGCAGGGGGTCCACACTCCCAGGCCAAGGCAGAACCACATGCACACGTCTGTTCCTGCCCCCTGCACCGGCAGAGAGCTCGGGGGAGCCAGAGTCTGTCAGGCAGCTGCTGGGCTGGCCGCCTGTGTGGGAAGGGGCAGAGCCGACCTAGGGGCACACTGGGCCTCTTGCTCTCCCTGCTGCCCTGAGGCTGCTGGGCCAAAGAGGTCTTGGGCATCCAGCCCCTTGCTGGTCCCTTCCCTCTGACGAGACCCTCTGAGCTCCAGCCCCTTGCAGTGTGGAGACAGCCCCTGCCAGCAACCTCCTCTCCAAGGAGGCCTCAAGCGAGGCCTAGGCCCAGGGGAAAGGCACCAGCGGGGATGAGCCTGGGGAGGCGCCCGGGCATGTCTGGACCCAGTCCCCGCAGCCTGCCCCTTGCTGGGGCAGTACCCCCGGAGGCCAGGAAGGTCTGGGCAAGGCTGGCCAGGGGCAGGGGCCCTGCTGGGTCCTGCCCCTGGCCTGTGGGGCCTCTGAGCACAACCGGCCCTCTCCCGCTGGAAGACCTCCCCGGCTGCCTCCAAAGGCCGCTTTGCAAGCACTCTCGCCGGCTGTTCCCGCCAGCCGCGCACAACGCTCCCAAGCCCGGGAGAAAAGCGCTTCGGGGTGGTGCTCTCTCCCGGCCCTTGTCCCTGAGCCTGGGGGCCAGGCAGGGGGTCCACACTCCCAGGCCAAGGCAGAACCACATGCACACGTCTGTTCCTGCCCCCTGCACCGGCAGAGAGCTCGGGGGAGCCAGAGTCTGTCAGGCAGCTGCTGGGCTGGCCGCCTGTGTGGGAAGGGGCAGAGCCGACCTAGGGGCACACTGGGCCTCTTGCTCTCCCTGCTGCCCTGAGGCTGCTGGGCCAAAGAGGTCTTGGGCATCCAGCCCCTTGCTGGTCCCTTCCCTCTGACGAGGCCCTCTGAGCTCCAGCCCCTTGCAGTGTGGAGACAGCCCCTGCCAGCAACCTCCTCTCCAAGGAGGCCTCAAGCGAGGCCTAGGCCCAGGGGAAAGGCACCAGCGGGGATGAGCCTGGGGAGGCGCCCGGGCATGTCTGGACCCAGTCCCCGCAGCCTGCCCCTTGCTGGGGCAGTACCCCCGGAGGCCAGGAAGGTCTGGGCAAGGCTGGCCAGGGGCAGGGGCCCTGCTGGGTCCTGCCCCTGGCCTGTGGGGCCTCTGAGCACAACCGGCCCTCTCCCGCTGGAAGACCTCCCCGGCTGCCTCCAAAGGCCGCTTTGCAAGCACTCTCGCCGGCTGTTCCCGCCAGCCGCGCACAACGCTCCCAAGCCCGGGAGAAAAGCGCTTCGGGGTGGTGCTCTCTCCCGGCCCTTGCCCCTGAGCCTGGGGGCCAGGCAGGGGGTCCACACTCCCAGGCCAAGGCAGAACCACATGCACACGTCTGTTCCTGCCCCCTGCACCGGCAGAGAGCTCGGGGGAGCCAGAGTCTGTCAGGCAGCTGCTGGGCTGGCCGCCTGTGTGGGAAGGGGCAGAGCCGACCTAGGGGCACACTGGGCCTCTTGCTCTCCCTGCTGCCCTGAGGCTGCTGGGCCAAAGAGGTCTTGGGCATCCAGCCCCTTGCTGGTCCCTTCCCTCTGACGAGACCCTCTGAGCTCCAGCCCCTTGCAGTGTGGAGACAGCCCCTGCCAGCAACCTCCTCTCCAAGGAGGCCTCAAGCGAGGCCTAGGCCCAGGGGAAAGGCACCAGCGGGGATGAGCCTGGGGAGGCGCCCGGGCATGTCTGGACCCAGTCCCCGCAGCCTGCCCCTTGCTGGGGCAGTACCCCCGGAGGCCAGGAAGGTCTGGGCAAGGCTGGCCAGGGGCAGGGGCCCTGCTGGGTCCTGCCCCTGGCCTGTGGGGCCTCTGAGCACAACCGGCCCTCTCCCGCTGGAAGACCTCCCCGGCTGCCTCCAAAGGCCGCTTTGCAAGCACTCTCGCCGGCTGTTCCCGCCAGCCGCGCACAACGCTCCCAAGCCCGGGAGAAAAGCGCTTCGGGGTGGTGCTCTCTCCCGGCCCTTGCCCCTGAGCCTGGGGGCCAGGCAGGGGGTCCACACTCCCAGGCCAAGGCAGAACCACATGCACACGTCTGTTCCTGCCCCCTGCACCGGCAGAGAGCTCGGGGGAGCCAGAGTCTGTCAGGCAGCTGCTGGGCTGGCCGCCTGTGTGGGAAGGGGCAGAGCCGACCTAGGGGCACACTGGGCCTCTTGCTCTCCCTGCTGCCCTGAGGCTGCTGGGCCAAAGAGGTCTTGGGCATCCAGCCCCTTTCTGGTCCCTTCCCTCTGACGAGGCCCTCTGAGCTCCAGCCCCTTGCAGTGTGGAGACAGCCCCTGCCAGCAACCTCCTCTCCAAGGAGGCCTCAAGCGAGGCCTAGGCCCAGGGGAAAGGCACCAGCGGGGATGAGCCTGGGGAGGCGCCCGGGCATGTCTGGGCCCAGTCCCCGCAGCCTGCCTCTTGCTGGGGCAGTACCCCCGGAGGCCAGGAAGGTCTGGGCAAGGCTGGCCAGGGGCAGGGGCCCTGCTGGGTCCTGCCCCTGGCCTGTGGGGCCTCTGAGCACAACCGGCCCTCTCCCGCTGGAAGACCTCCCCGGCTGCCTCCAAAGGCCGCTTTGCAAGCACTCTCGCCGGCTGTTCCCGCCAGCCGCGCACAACGCTCCCAAGCCCGGGAGAAAAGCGCTTCGGGGTGGTGCTCTCTCCCGGCCCTTGCCCCTGAGCCTGGGGGCCAGGCAGGGGGTCCACACTCCCAGGCCAAGGCAGAACCACATGCACACGTCTGTTCCTGCCCCCTGCACCGGCAGAGAGCTCGGGGGAGCCAGAGTCTGTCAGGCAGCTGCTGGGCTGGCCGCCTGTGTGGGAAGGGGCAGAGCCGACCTAGGGGCACACTGGGCCTCTTGCTCTCCCTGCTGCCCTGAGGCTGCTGGGCCAAAGAGGTCTTGGGCATCCAGCCCCTTGCTGGTCCCTTCCCTCTGACGAGACCCTCTGAGCTCCAGCCCCTTGCAGTGTGGAGACAGCCCCTGCCAGCAACCTCCTCTCCAAGGAGGCCTCAAGCGAGGCCTAGGCCCAGGGGAAAGGCACCAGCGGGGATGAGCCTGGGGAGGCGCCCGGGCATGTCTGGACCCAGTCCCCGCAGCCTGCCCCTTGCTGGGGCAGTACCCCCGGAGGCCAGGAAGGTCTGGGCAAGGCTGGCCAGGGGCAGGGGCCCTGCTGGGTCCTGCCCCTGGCCTGTGGGGCCTCTGAGCACAACCGGCCCTCTCCCGCTGGAAGACCTCCCCGGCTGCCTCCAAAGGCCGCTTTGCAAGCACTCTCGCCGGCTGTTCCCGCCAGCCGCGCACAACGCTCCCAAGCCCGGGAGAAAAGCGCTTCGGGGTGGTGCTCTCTCCCGGCCCTTGCCCCTGAGCCTGGGGGCCAGGCAGGGGGTCCACACTCCCAGGCCAAGGCAGAACCACATGCACACGTCTGTTCCTGCCCCCTGCACCGGCAGAGAGCTCGGGGGAGCCAGAGTCTGTCAGGCAGCTGCTGGGCTGGCCGCCTGTGTGGGAAGGGGCAGAGCCGACCTAGGGGCACACTGGGCCTCTTGCTCTCCCTGCTGCCCTGAGGCTGCTGGGCCAAAGAGGTCTTGGGCATCCAGCCCCTTGCTGGTCCCTTCCCTCTGACGAGACCCTCTGAGCTCCAGCCCCTTGCAGTGTGGAGACAGCCCCTGCCAGCAACCTCCTCTCCAAGGAGGCCTCAAGCGAGGCCTAGGCCCAGGGGAAAGGCACCAGCGGGGATGAGCCTGGGGAGGCGCCCGGGCATGTCTGGACCCAGTCCCCGCAGCCTGCCCCTTGCTGGGGCAGTACCCCCGGAGGCCAGGAAGGTCTGGGCAAGGCTGGCCAGGGGCAGGGGCCCTGCTGGGTCCTGCCCCTGGCCTGTGGGGCCTCTGAGCACAACCGGCCCTCTCCCGCTGGAAGACCTCCCCGGCTGCCTCCAAAGGCCGCTTTGCAAGCACTCTCGCCGGCTGTTCCCGCCAGCCGCCCACAACGCTCCCAAGCCCGGGAGAAAAGCGCTTCGGGGTGGTGCTCTCTCCCGGCCCTTGCCCCTGAGCCTGGGGGCCAGGCAGGGGGTCCACACTCCCAGGCCAAGGCAGAACCACATGCACACGTCTGTTCCTGCCCCCTGCACCGGCAGAGAGCTCGGGGGAGCCAGAGTCTGTCAGGCAGCTGCTGGGCTGGCCGCCTGTGTGGGAAGGGGCAGAGCCGACCTAGGGGCACACTGGGCCTCTTGCTCTCCCTGCTGCCCTGAGGCTGCTGGGCCAAAGAGGTCTTGGGCATCCAGCCCCTTGCTGGTCCCTTCCCTCTGACGAGACCCTCTGAGCTCCAGCCCCTTGCAGTGTGGAGACAGCCCCTGCCAGCAACCTCCTCTCCAAGGAGGCCTCAAGCGAGGCCTAGGCCCAGGGGAAAGGCACCAGCGGGGATGAGCCTGGGGAGGCGCCCGGGCATGTCTGGACCCAGTCCCCGCAGCCTGCCCCTTGCTGGGGCAGTACCCCCGGAGGCCAGGAAGGTCTGGGCAAGGCTGGCCAGGGGCAGGGGCCCTGCTGGGTCCTGCCCCTGGCCTGTGGGGCCTCTGAGCACAACCGGCCCTCTCCCGCTGGAAGACCTCCCCGGCTGCCTCCAAAGGCCGCTTTGCAAGCACTCTCGCCGGCTGTTCCCGCCAGCCGCGCACAACGCTCCCAAGCCCGGGAGAAAAGCGCTTCGGGGTGGTGCTCTCTCCCGGCCCTTGCCCCTGAGCCTGGGGGCCAGGCAGGGGGTCCACACTCCCAGGCCAAGGCAGAACCACATGCACACGTCTGTTCCTGCCCCCTGCACCGGCAGAGAGCTCGGGGGAGCCAGAGTCTGTCAGGCAGCTGCTGGGCTGGCCGCCTGTGTGGGAAGGGGCAGAGCCGACCTAGGGGCACACTGGGCCTCTTGCTCTCCCTGCTGCCCTGAGGCTGCTGGGCCAAAGAGGTCTTGGGCATCCAGCCCCTTGCTGGTCCCTTCCCTCTGACGAGGCCCTCTGAGCTCCAGCCCCTTGCAGTGTGGAGACAGCCCCTGCCAGCAACCTCCTCTCCAAGGAGGCCTCAAGCGAGGCCTAGGCCCAGGGGAAAGGCACCAGCGGGGATGAGCCTGGGGAGGCGCCCGGGCATGTCTGGACCCAGTCCCCGCAGCCTGCCCCTTGCTGGGGCAGTACCCCCCGGAGGCCAGGAAGGTCTGGGCAAGGCTGGCCAGGGGCAGGGGCCCTGCTGGGTCCTGCCCCTGGCCTGTGGGGCCTCTGAGCACAACCGGCCCTCTCCCGCTGGAAGACCTCCCCGGCTGCCTCCAAAGGCCGCTTTGCAAGCACTCTCGCCGGCTGTTCCCGCCAGCCGCGCACAACGCTCCCAAGCCCGGGAGAAAAGCGCTTCGGGGTGGTGCTCTCTCCCGGCCCTTGCCCCTGAGCCTGGGGGCCAGGCAGGGGGTCCACACTCCCAGGCCAAGGCAGAACCACATGCACACGTCTGTTCCTGCCCCCTGCACCGGCAGAGAGCTCGGGGGAGCCAGAGTCTGTCAGGCAGCTGCTGGGCTGGCCGCCTGTGTGGGAAGGGGCAGAGCCGACCTAGGGGCACACTGGGCCTCTTGCTCTCCCTGCTGCCCTGAGGCTGCTGGGCCAAAGAGGTCTTGGGCATCCAGCCCCTTGCTGGTCCCTTCCCTCTGACGAGGCCCTCTGAGCTCCAGCCCCTTGCAGTGTGGAGACAGCCCCTGCCAGCAACCTCCTCTCCAAGGAGGCCTCAAGCGAGGCCTAGGCCCAGGGGAAAGGCACCAGCGGGGATGAGCCTGGGGAGGCGCCCGGGCATGTCTGGACCCAGTCCCCGCAGCCTGCCCCTTGCTGGGGCAGTACCCCCGGAGGCCAGGAAGGTCTGGGCAAGGCTGGCCAGGGGCAGGGGCCCTGCTGGGTCCTGCCCCTGGCCTGTGGGGCCTCTGAGCACAACCGGCCCTCTCCCGCTGGAAGACCTCCCCGGCTGCCTCCAAAGGCCGCTTTGCAAGCACTCTCGCCGGCTGTTCCCGCCAGCCGCGCACAACGCTCCCAAGCCCGGGAGAAAAGCGCTTCGGGGTGGTGCTCTCTCCCGGCCCTTGCCCCTGAGCCTGGGGGCCAGGCAGGGGGTCCACACTCCCAGGCCAAGGCAGAACCACATGCACACGTCTGTTCCTGCCCCCTGCACCGGCAGAGAGCTCGGGGGAGCCAGAGTCTGTCAGGCAGCTGCTGGGCTGGCCGCCTGTGTGGGAAGGGGCAGAGCCGACCTAGGGGCACACTGGGCCTCTTGCTCTCCCTGCTGCCCTGAGGCTGCTGGGCCAAAGAGGTCTTGGGCATCCAGCCCCTTGCTGGTCCCTTCCCTCTGACGAGGCCCTCTGAGCTCCAGCCCCTTGCAGTGTGGAGACAGCCCCTGCCAGCAACCTCCTCTCCAAGGAGGCCTCAAGCGAGGCCTAGGCCCAGGGGAAAGGCACCAGCGGGGATGAGCCTGGGGAGGCGCCCGGGCATGTCTGGACCCAGTCCCCGCAGCCTGCCCCTTGCTGGGGCAGTACCCCCGGAGGCCAGGAAGGTCTGGGCAAGGCTGGCCAGGGGCAGGGGCCCTGCTGGGTCCTGCCCCTGGCCTGTGGGGCCTCTGAGCACAACCGGCCCTCTCCCGCTGGAAGACCTCCCCGGCTGCCTCCAAAGGCCGCTTTGCAAGCACTCTCGCCGGCTGTTCCCGCCAGCCGCGCACAACGCTCCCAAGCCCGGGAGAAAAGCGCTTCGGGGTGGTGCTCTCTCCCGGCCCTTGCCCCTGAGCCTGGGGGCCAGGCAGGGGGTCCACACTCCCAGGCCAAGGCAGAACCACATGCACACGTCTGTTCCTGCCCCCTGCACCGGCAGAGAGCTCGGGGGAGCCAGAGTCTGTCAGGCAGCTGCTGGGCTGGCCGCCTGTGTGGGAAGGGGCAGAGCCGACCTAGGGGCACACTGGGCCTCTTGCTCTCCCTGCTGCCCTGAGGCTGCTGGGCCAAAGAGGTCTTGGGCATCCAGCCCCTTGCTGGTCCCTTCCCTCTGACGAGGCCCTCTGAGCTCCAGCCCCTTGCAGTGTGGAGACAGCCCCTGCCAGCAACCTCCTCTCCAAGGAGGCCTCAAGCGAGGCCTAGGCCCAGGGGAAAGGCACCAGCGGGGATGAGCCTGGGGAGGCGCCCGGGCATGTCTGGACCCAGTCCCCGCAGCCTGCCCCTTGCTGGGGCAGTACCCCCGGAGGCCAGGAAGGTCTGGGCAAGGCTGGCCAGGGGCAGGGGCCCTGCTGGGTCCTGCCCCTGGCCTGTGGGGCCTCTGAGCACAACCGGCCCTCTCCCGCTGGAAGACCTCCCCGGCTGCCTCCAAAGGCCGCTTTGCAAGCACTCTCGCCGGCTGTTCCCGCCAGCCGCGCACAACGCTCCCAAGCCCGGGAGAAAAGCGCTTCGGGGTGGTGCTCTCTCCCGGCCCTTGCCCCTGAGCCTGGGGGCCAGGCAGGGGGTCCACACTCCCAGGCCAAGGCAGAACCACATGCACACGTCTGTTCCTGCCCCCTGCACCGGCAGAGAGCTCGGGGGAGCCAGAGTCTGTCAGGCAGCTGCTGGGCTGGCCGCCTGTGTGGGAAGGGGCAGAGCCGACCTAGGGGCACACTGGGCCTCTTGCTCTCCCTGCTGCCCTGAGGCTGCTGGGCCAAAGAGGTCTTGGGCATCCAGCCCCTTGCTGGTCCCTTCCCTCTGACGAGGCCCTCTGAGCTCCAGCCCCTTGCAGTGTGGAGACAGCCCCTGCCAGCAACCTCCTCTCCAAGGAGGCCTCAAGCGAGGCCTAGGCCCAGGGGAAAGGCACCAGCGGGGATGAGCCTGGGGAGGCGCCCGGGCATGTCTGGACCCAGTCCCCGCAGCCTGCCCCTTGCTGGGGCAGTACCCCCGGAGGCCAGGAAGGTCTGGGCAAGGCTGGCCAGGGGCAGGGGCCCTGCTGGGTCCTGCCCCTGGCCTGTGGGGCCTCTGAGCACAACCGGCCCTCTCCCGCTGGAAGACCTCCCCGGCTGCCTCCAAAGGCCGCTTTGCAAGCACTCTCGCCGGCTGTTCCCGCCAGCCGCCCACAACGCTCCCAAGCCCGGGAGAAAAGCGCTTCGGGGTGGTGCTCTCTCCCGGCCCTTGCCCCTGAGCCTGGGGGCCAGGCAGGGGGTCCACACTCCCAGGCCAAGGCAGAACCACATGCACACGTCTGTTCCTGCCCCCTGCACCGGCAGAGAGCTCGGGGGAGCCAGAGTCTGTCAGGCAGCTGCTGGGCTGGCCGCCTGTGTGGGAGGGGGCAGAGCCGACCTAGGGGCACACTGGGCCTCTTGCTCTCCCTGCTGCCCTGAGGCTGCTGGGCCAAAGAGGTCTTGGGCATCCAGCCCCTTGCTGGTCCCTTCCCTCTGACGAGGCCCTCTGAGCTCCAGCCCCTTGCAGTGTGGAGACAGCCCCTGCCAGCAACCTCCTCTCCAAGGAGGCCTCAAGCGAGGCCTAGGCCCAGGGGAAAGGCACCAGCGGGGATGAGCCTGGGGAGGCGCCCGGGCATGTCTGGACCCAGTCCCCGCAGCCTGCCCCTTGCTGGGGCAGTACCCCCGGAGGCCAGGAAGGTCTGGGCAAGGCTGGCCAGGGGCAGGGGCCCTGCTGGGTCCTGCCCCTGGCCTGTGGGGCCTCTGAGCACAACCGGCCCTCTCCCGCTGGAAGACCTCCCCGGCTGCCTCCAAAGGCCGCTTTGCAAGCACTCTCGCCGGCTGTTCCCGCCAGCCGCCCACAACGCTCCCAAGCCCGGGAGAAAAGCGCTTCGGGGTGGTGCTCTCTCCCGGCCCTTGCCCCTGAGCCTGGGGGCCAGGCAGGGGGTCCACACTCCCAGGCCAAGGCAGAACCACATGCACACGTCTGTTCCTGCCCCCTGCACCGGCAGAGAGCTCGGGGGAGCCAGAGTCTGTCAGGCAGCTGCTGGGCTGGCCGCCTGTGTGGGAAGGGGCAGAGCCGACCTAGGGGCACACTGGGCCTCTTGCTCTCCCTGCTGCCCTGAGGCTGCTGGGCCAAAGAGGTCTTGGGCATCCAGCCCCTTGCTGGTCCCTTCCCTCTGACGAGGCCCTCTGAGCTCCAGCCCCTTGCAGTGTGGAGACAGCCCCTGCCAGCAACCTCCTCTCCAAGGAGGCCTCAAGCGAGGCCTAGGCCCAGGGGAAAGGCACCAGCGGGGATGAGCCTGGGGAGGCGCCCGGGCATGTCTGGACCCAGTCCCCGCAGCCTGCCCCTTGCTGGGGCAGTACCCCCGGAGGCCAGGAAGGTCTGGGCAAGGCTGGCCAGGGGCAGGGGCCCTGCTGGGTCCTGCCCCTGGCCTGTGGGGCCTCTGAGCACAACTGGCCCTCTCCCGCTGGAAGACCTCCCCGGCTGCCTCCAAAGGCCGCTTTGCAAGCACTCTCGCCGGCTGTTCCCGCCAGCCGCGCACAACGCTCCCAAGCCCGGGAGAAAAGCGCTTCGGGGTGGTGCTCTCTCCCGGCCCTTGCCCCTGAGCCTGGGGGCCAGGCAGGGGGTCCACACTCCCAGGCCAAGGCAGAACCACATGCACACGTCTGTTCCTGCCCCCTGCACCGGCAGAGAGCTCGGGGGAGCCAGAGTCTGTCAGGCAGCTGCTGGGCTGGCCGCCTGTGTGGGAAGGGGCAGAGCCGACCTAGGGGCACACTGGGCCTCTTGCTCTCCCTGCTGCCCTGAGGCTGCTGGGCCAAAGAGGTCTTGGGCATCCAGCCCCTTGCTGGTCCCTTCCCTCTGACGAGGCCCTCTGAGCTCCAGCCCCTTGCAGTGTGGAGACAGCCCCTGCCAGCAACCTCCTCTCCAAGGAGGCCTCAAGCGAGGCCTAGGCCCAGGGGAAAGGCACCAGCGGGGATGAGCCTGGGGAGGCGCCCGGGCATGTCTGGACCCAGTCCCCGCAGCCTGCCCCTTGCTGGGTCAGTACCCCCGGAGGCCAGGAAGGTCTGGGCAAGGCTGGCCAGGGGCAGGGGCCCTGCTGGGTCCTGCCCCTGGCCTGTGGGGCCTCTGAGCACAACCGGCCCTCTCCCGCTGGAAGACCTCCCCGGCTGCCTCCAAAGGCCGATTTGCAAGCACTCTCGCCGGCTGTTCCCGCCAGCCGCGCACAACGCTCCCAAGCCCGGGAGAAAAGCGCTTCGGGGTGGTGCTCTCTCCCGGCCCTTGCCCCTGAGCCTGGGGGCCAGGCAGGGGGTCCACACTCCCAGGCCAAGGCAGAACCACATGCACACGTCTGTTCCTGCCCCCTGCACCGGCAGAGAGCTCGGGGGAGCCAGAGTCTGTCAGGCAGCTGCTGGGCTGGCCGCCTGTGTGGGAAGGGGCAGAGCCGACCTAGGGGCACACTGGGCCTCTTGCTCTCCCTGCTGCCCTGAGGCTGCTGGGCCAAAGAGGTCTTGGGCATCCAGCCCCTTGCTGGTCCCTTCCCTCTGACGAGGCCCTCTGAGCTCCAGCCCCTTGCAGTGTGGAGACAGCCCCTGCCAGCAACCTCCTCTCCAAGGAGGCCTCAAGCGAGGCCTAGGCCCAGGGGAAAGGCACCAGCGGGGATGAGCCTGGGGAGGCGCCCGGGCATGTCTGGACCCAGTCCCCGCAGCCTGCCCCTTGCTGGGGCAGTACCCCCGGAGGCCAGGAAGGTCTGGGCAAGGCTGGCCAGGGGCAGGGGCCCTTCTGGGTCCTGCCCCTGGCCTGTGGGGCCTCTGAGCACAACCGGCCCTCTCCCGCTGGAAGACCTCCCCGGCTGCCTCCAAAGGCCGCTTTGCAAGCACTCTCGCCGGCTGTTCCCGCCAGCCGCCCACAACGCTCCCAAGCCCGGGAGAAAAGCGCTTCGGGGTGGTGCTCTCTCCCGGCCCTTGCCCCTGAGCCTGGGGGCCAGGCAGGGGGTCCACACTCCCAGGCCAAGGCAGAACCACATGCACACGTCTGTTCCTGCCCCCTGCACCGGCAGAGAGCTCGGGGGAGCCAGAGTCTGTCAGGCAGCTGCTGGGCTGGCCGCCTGTGTGGGAAGGGGCAGAGCCGACCTAGGGGCACACTGGGCCTCTTGCTCTCCCTGCTGCCCTGAGGCTGCTGGGCCAAAGAGGTCTTGGGCATCCAGCCCCTTGCTGTTCCCTTCCCTCTGACGAGACCCTCTGAGCTCCAGCCCCTTGCAGTGTGGAGACAGCCCCTGCCAGCAACCTCCTCTCCAAGGAGGCCTCAAGCGAGGCCTAGGCCCAGGGGAAAGGCACCAGCGGGGATGAGCCTGGGGAGGCGCCCGGGCATGTCTGGACCCAGTCCCCGCAGCCTGCCCCTTGCTGGGGCAGTACCCCCGGAGGCCAGGAAGGTCTGGGCCAGGCTGGCCAGGGGCAGGGGCCCTGCTGGGTCCTGCCCCTGGCCTGTGGGGCCTCTGAGCACAACCGGCCCTCTCCCGCTGGAAGACCTCCCCGGCTGCCTCCAAAGGCCGCTTTGCAAGCACTCTCGCCGGCTGTTCCCGCCAGCCGCGCACAACGCTCCCAAGCCCGGGAGAAAAGCGCTTCGGGGTGGTGCTCTCTCCCGGCCCTTGCCCCTGAGCCTGGGGGCCAGGCAGGGGGTCCACACTCCCAGGCCAAGGCAGAACCACATGCACACGTCTGTTCCTGCCCCCTGCACCGGCAGAGAGCTCGGGGGAGCCAGAGTCTGTCAGGCAGCTGCTGGGCTGGCCGCCTGTGTGGGAAGGGGCAGAGCCGACCTAGGGGCACACTGGGCCTCTTGCTCTCCCTGCTGCCCTGAGGCTGCTGGGCCAAAGAGGTCTTGGGCATCCAGCCCCTTGCTGGTCCCTTCCCTCTGACGAGGCCCTCTGAGCTCCAGCCCCTTGCAGTGTGGAGACAGCCCCTGCCAGCAACCTCCTCTCCAAGGAGGCCTCAAGCGAGGCCTAGGCCCAGGGGAAAGGCACCAGCGGGGATGAGCCTGGGGAGGCGCCCGGGCATGTCTGGACCCAGTCCCCGCAGCCTGCCCCTTGCTGGGGCAGTACCCCCGGAGGCCAGGAAGGTCTGGGCAAGGCTGGCCAGGGGCAGGGGCCCTGCTGGGTCCTGCCCCTGGCCTGTGGGGCCTCTGAGCACAACCGGCCCTCTCCCGCTGGAAGACCACCCCGGCTGCCTCCAAAGGCCGCTTTGCAAGCAGTCTCGCCGGCTGTTCCCGCCAGCCGCGCACAACGCTCCCACGCCCGGGAGAAAAGCGCTTCGGGGTGGTGCTCTCTCCCGGCCCTTGCCCCTGAGCCTGGGGGCCAGGCAGGGGGTCCACACTCCCAGGCCAAGGCAGAACCACATGCACACGTCTGTTCCTGCCCCCTGCACCGGCAGAGAGCTCGGGGGAGCCAGAGTCTGTCAGGCAGCTGCTGGGCTGGCCGCCTGTGTGGGAAGGGGCAGAGCCGACCTAGGGGCACACTGGGCCTCTTGCTCTCCCTGCTGCCCTGAGGCTGCTGGGCCAAAGAGGTCTTGGGCATCCAGCCCCTTGCTGGTCCCTTCCCTCTGACGAGGCCCTCTGAGCTCCAGCCCCTTGCAGTGTGGAGACAGCCCCTGCCAGCAACCTCCTCTCCAAGGAGGCCTCAAGCGAGGCCTAGGCCCAGGGGAAAGGCACCAGCGGGGATGAGCCTGGGGAGGCGCCCGGGCATGTCTGGACCCAGTCCCCGCAGCCTGCCCCTTGCTGGGGCAGTACCCCCGGAGGCCAGGAAGGTCTGGGCAAGGCTGGCCAGGGGCAGGGGCCCTGCTGGGTCCTGCCCCTGGCCTGTGGGGCCTCTGAGCACAACTGGCCCTCTCCCGCTGGAAGACCTCCCCGGCTGCCTCCAAAGGCCGCTTTGCAAGCACTCTCGCCGGCTGTTCCCGCCAGCCGCGCACAACGCTCCCAAGCCCGGGAGAAAAGCGCTTCGGGGTGGTGCTCTCTCCCGGCCCTTGCCCCTGAGCCTGGGGGCCAGGCAGGGGGTCCACACTCCCAGGCCAAGGCAGAACCACATGCACACGTCTGTTCCTGCCCCCTGCACCGGCAGAGAGCTCGGGGGAGCCAGAGTCTGTCAGGCAGCTGCTGGGCTGGCCGCCTGTGTGGGAAGGGGCAGAGCCGACCTAGGGGCACACTGGGCCTCTTGCTCTCCCTGCTGCCCTGAGGCTGCTGGGCCAAAGAGGTCTTGGGCATCCAGCCCCTTGCTGGTCCCTTCCCTCTGACGAGGCCCTCTGAGCTCCAGCACCTTGCAGTGTGGAGACAGCCCCTGCCAGCAACCTCCTCTCCAAGGAGGCCTCAAGCGAGGCCTAGGCCCAGGGGAAAGGCACCAGCGGGGATGAGCCTGGGGAGGCGCCCGGGCATGTCTGGACCCAGTCCCCGCAGCCTGCCCCTTGCTGGGGCAGTACCCCCGGAGGCCAGGAAGGTCTGGGCAAGGCTGGCCAGGGGCAGGGGCCCTGCTGGGTCCTGCCCCTGGCCTGTGGGGCCTCTGAGCACAACCGGCCCTCTCCCGCTGGAAGACCTCCCCGGCTGCCTCCAAAGGCCGATTTGCAAGCACTCTCGCCGGCTGTTCCCGCCAGCCGCGCACAACGCTCCCAAGCCCGGGAGAAAAGCGCTTCGGGGTGGTGCTCTCTCCCGGCCCTTGCCCCTGAGCCTGGGGGCCAGGCAGGGGGTCCACACTCCCAGGCCAAGGCAGAACCACATGCACACGTCTGTTCCTGCCCCCTGCACCGGCAGAGAGCTCGGGGGAGCCAGAGTCTGTCAGGCAGCTGCTGGGCTGGCCGCCTGTGTGGGAAGGGGCAGAGCCGACCTAGGGGCACACTGGGCCTCTTGCTCTCCCTGCTGCCCTGAGGCTGCTGGGCCAAAGAGGTCTTGGGCATCCAGCCCCTTGCTGGTCCCTTCCCTCTGACGAGGCCCTCTGAGCTCCAGCCCCTTGCAGTGTGGAGACAGCCCCTGCCAGCAACCTCCTCTCCAAGGAGGCCTCAAGCGAGGCCTAGGCCCAGGGGAAAGGCACCAGCGGGGATGAGCCTGGGGAGGCGCCCGGGCATGTCTGGACCCAGTCCCCGCAGCCTGCCCCTTGCTGGGGCAGTACCCCCGGAGGCCAGGAAGGTCTGGGCAAGGCTGGCCAGGGGCAGGGGCCCTTCTGGGTCCTGCCCCTGGCCTGTGGGGCCTCTGAGCACAACCGGCCCTCTCCCGCTGGAAGACCTCCCCGGCTGCCTCCAAAGGCCGCTTTGCAAGCACTCTCGCCGGCTGTTCCCGCCAGCCGCCCACAATGCTCCCAAGCCCGGGAGAAAAGCGCTTCGGGGTGGTGCTCTCTCCCGGCCCTTGCCCCTGAGCCTGGGGGCCAGGCAGGGGGTCCACACTCCCAGGCCAAGGCAGAACCACATGCACACGTCTGTTCCTGCCCCCTGCACCGGCAGAGAGCTCGGGGGAGCCAGAGTCTGTCAGGCAGCTGCTGGGCTGGCCGCCTGTGTGGGAAGGGGCAGAGCCGACCTAGGGGCACACTGGGCCTCTTGCTCTCCCTGCTGCCCTGAGGCTGCTGGGCCAAAGAGGTCTTGGGCATCCAGCCCCTTGCTGTTCCCTTCCCTCTGACGAGACCCTCTGAGCTCCAGCCCCTTGCAGTGTGGAGACAGCCCCTGCCAGCAACCTCCTCTCCAAGGAGGCCTCAAGCGAGGCCTAGGCCCAGGGGAAAGGCACCAGCGGGGATGAGCCTGGGGAGGCGCCCGGGCATGTCTGGACCCAGTCCCCGCAGCCTGCCCCTTGCTGGGGCAGTACCCCCGGAGGCCAGGAAGGTCTGGGCAAGGCTGGCCAGGGGCAGGGGCCCTGCTGGGTCCTGCCCCTGGCCTGTGGGGCCTCTGAGCACAACCGGCCCTCTCCCGCTGGAAGACCTCCCCGGCTGCCTCCAAAGGCCGCTTTGCAAGCACTCTCGCCGGCTGTTCCCGCCAGCCGCGCACAACGCTCCCAAGCCCGGGAGAAAAGCGCTTCGGGGTGGTGCTCTCTCCCGGCCCTTGCCCCTGAGCCTGGGGGCCAGGCAGGGGGTCCACACTCCCAGGCCAAGGCAGAACCACATGCACACGTCTGTTCCTGCCCCCTGCACCGGCAGAGAGCTCGGGGGAGCCAGAGTCTGTCAGGCAGCTGCTGGGCTGGCCGCCTGTGTGGGAAGGGGCAGAGCCGACCTAGGGGCACACTGGGCCTCTTGCTCTCCCTGCTGCCCTGAGGCTGCTGGGCCAAAGAGGTCTTGGGCATCCAGCCCCTTGCTGGTCCCTTCCCTCTGACGAGGCCCTCTGAGCTCCAGCCCCTTGCAGTGTGGAGACAGCCCCTGCCAGCAACCTCCTCTCCAAGGAGGCCTCAAGCGAGGCCTAGGCCCAGGGGAAAGGCACCAGCGGGGATGAGCCTGGGGAGGCGCCCGGGCATGTCTGGACCCAGTCCCCGCAGCCTGCCCCTTGCTGGGGCAGTACCCCCGGAGGCCAGGAAGGTCTGGGCAAGGCTGGCCAGGGGCAGGGGCCCTGCTGGGTCCTGCCCCTGGCCTGTGGGGCCTCTGAGCACAACCGGCCCTCTCCCGCTGGAAGACCACCCCGGCTGCCTCCAAAGGCCGCTTTGCAAGCAGTCTCGCCGGCTGTTCCCGCCAGCCGCGCACAACGATCCCAAGCCCGGGAGAAAAGCGCTTCGGGGTGGTGCTCTCTCCCGGCCCTTGCCCCTGAGCCTGGGGGCCAGGCAGGGGGTCCACACTCCCAGGCCAAGGCAGAACCACATGCACACGTCTGTTCCTGCCCCCTGCACCGGCAGAGAGCTCGGGGGAGCCAGAGTCTGTCAGGCAGCTGCTGGGCTGGCCGCCTGTGTGGGAAGGGGCAGAGCCGACCTAGGGGCACACTGGGCCTCTTGCTCTCCCTGCTGCCCTGAGGCTGCTGGGCCAAAGAGGTCTTGGGCATCCAGCCCCTTGCTGGTCCCTTCCCTCTGACGAGGCCCTCTGAGCTCCAGCCCCTTGCAGTGTGGAGACAGCCCCTGCCAGCAACCTCCTCTCCAAGGAGGCCTCAAGCGAGGCCTAGGCCCAGGGGAAAGGCACCAGCGGGGATGAGCCTGGGGAGGCGCCCGGGCATGTCTGGACCCAGTCCCCGCAGCCTGCCCCTTGCTGGGGCAGTACCCCCGGAGGCCAGGAAGGTCTGGGCAAGGCTGGCCAGGGGCAGGGGCCCTGCTGGGTCCTGCCCCTGGCCTGTGGGGCCTCTGAGCACAACCGGCCCTCTCCCGCTGGAAGACCTCCCCGGCTGCCTCCAAAGGCCGCTTTGCAAGCACTCTCGCCGGCTGTTCCCGCCAGCCGCCCACCACGCTCCCAAGCCCGGGAGAAAAGCGCTTCGGGGTGGTGCTCTCTCCCGGCCCTTGCCCCTGAGCCTGGGGGCCAGGCAGGGGGTCCACACTCCCAGGCCAAGGCAGAACCACATGCACACGTCTGTTCCTGCCCCCTGCACCGGCAGAGAGCTCGGGGGAGCCAGAGTCTGTCAGGCAGCTGCTGGGCTGGCCGCCTGTGTGGGAGGGGGCAGAGCCGACCTAGGGGCACACTGGGCCTCTTGCTCTCCCTGCTGCCCTGAGGCTGCTGGGCCAAAGAGGTCTTGGGCATCCAGCCCCTTGCTGGTCCCTTCCCTCTGACGAGGCCCTCTGAGCTCCAGCCCCTTGCAGTGTGGAGACAGCCCCTGCCAGCAACCTCCTCTCCAAGGAGGCCTCAAGCGAGGCCTAGGCCCAGGGGAAAGGCACCAGCGGGGATGAGCCTGGGGAGGCGCCCGGGCATGTCTGGACCCAGTCCCCGCAGCCTGCCCCTTGCTGGGGCAGTACCCCCGGAGGCCAGGAAGGTCTGGGCAAGGCTGGCCAGGGGCAGGGGCCCTGCTGGGTCCTGCCCCTGGCCTGTGGGGCCTCTGAGCACAACCGGCCCTCTCCCGCTGGAAGACCTCCCCGGCTGCCTCCAAAGGCCGCTTTGCAAGCACTCTCGCCGGCTGTTCCCGCCAGCCGCCCACAACGCTCCCAAGCCCGGGAGAAAAGCGCTTCGGGGTGGTGCTCTCTCCCGGCCCTTGCCCCTGAGCCTGGGGGCCAGGCAGGGGGTCCACACTCCCAGGCCAAGGCAGAACCACATGCACACGTCTGTTCCTGCCCCCTGCACCGGCAGAGAGCTCGGGGGAGCCAGAGTCTGTCAGGCAGCTGCTGGGCTGGCCGCCTGTGTGGGAAGGGGCAGAGCCGACCTAGGGGCACACTGGGCCTCTTGCTCTCCCTGCTGCCCTGAGGCTGCTGGGCCAAAGAGGTCTTGGGCATCCAGCCCCTTGCTGGTCCCTTCCCTCTGACGAGGCCCTCTGAGCTCCAGCCCCTTGCAGTGTGGAGACAGCCCCTGCCAGCAACCTCCTCTCCAAGGAGGCCTCAAGCGAGGCCTAGGCCCAGGGGAAAGGCACCAGCGGGGATGAGCCTGGGGAGGCGCCCGGGCATGTCTGGACCCAGTCCCCGCAGCCTGCCCCTTGCTGGGGCAGTACCCCCGGAGGCCAGGAAGGTCTGGGCAAGGCTGGCCAGGGGCAGGGGCCCTGCTGGGTCCTGCCCCTGGCCTGTGGGGCCTCTGAGCACAACTGGCCCTCTCCCGCTGGAAGACCTCCCCGGCTGCCTCCAAAGGCCGCTTTGCAAGCACTCTCGCCGGCTGTTCCCGCCAGCCGCGCACAACGCTCCCAAGCCCGGGAGAAAAGCGCTTCGGGGTGGTGCTCTCTCCCGGCCCTTGCCCCTGAGCCTGGGGGCCAGGCAGGGGGTCCACACTCCCAGGCCAAGGCAGAACCACATGCACACGTCTGTTCCTGCCCCCTGCACCGGCAGAGAGCTCGGGGGAGCCAGAGTCTGTCAGGCAGCTGCTGGGCTGGCCGCCTGTGTGGGAAGGGGCAGAGCCGACCTAGGGGCACACTGGGCCTCTTGCTCTCCCTGCTGCCCTGAGGCTGCTGGGCCAAAGAGGTCTTGGGCATCCAGCCCCTTGCTGGTCCCTTCCCTCTGACGAGGCCCTCTGAGCTCCAGCCCCTTGCAGTGTGGAGACAGCCCCTGCCAGCAACCTCCTCTCCAAGGAGGCCTCAAGCGAGGCCTAGGCCCAGGGGAAAGGCACCAGCGGGGATGAGCCTGGGGAGGCGCCCGGGCATGTCTGGACCCAGTCCCCGCAGCCTGCCCCTTGCTGGGGCAGTACCCCCGGAGGCCAGGAAGGTCTGGGCAAGGCTGGCCAGGGGCAGGGGCCCTGCTGGGTCCTGCCCCTGGCCTGTGGGGCCTCTGAGCACAACCGGCCCTCTCCCGCTGGAAGACCTCCCCGGCTGCCTCCAAAGGCCGATTTGCAAGCACTCTCGCCGGCTGTTCCCGCCAGCCGCGCACAACGCTCCCAAGCCCGGGAGAAAAGCGCTTCGGGGTGGTGCTCTCTCCCGGCCCTTGCCCCTGAGCCTGGGGGCCAGGCAGGGGGTCCACACTCCCAGGCCAAGGCAGAACCACATGCACACGTCTGTTCCTGCCCCCTGCACCGGCAGAGAGCTCGGGGGAGCCAGAGTCTGTCAGGCAGCTGCTGGGCTGGCCGCCTGTGTGGGAAGGGGCAGAGCCGACCTAGGGGCACACTGGGCCTCTTGCTCTCCCTGCTGCCCTGAGGCTGCTGGGCCAAAGAGGTCTTGGGCATCCAGCCCCTTGCTGGTCCCTTCCCTCTGACGAGGCCCTCTGAGCTCCAGCCCCTTGCAGTGTGGAGACAGCCCCTGCCAGCAACCTCCTCTCCAAGGAGGCCTCAAGCGAGGCCTAGGCCCAGGGGAAAGGCACCAGCGGGGATGAGCCTGGGGAGGCGCCCGGGCATGTCTGGACCCAGTCCCCGCAGCCTGCCCCTTGCTGGGGCAGTACCCCCGGAGGCCAGGAAGGTCTGGGCAAGGCTGGCCAGGGGCAGGGGCCCTTCTGGGTCCTGCCCCTGGCCTGTGGGGCCTCTGAGCACAACCGGCCCTCTCCCGCTGGAAGACCTCCCCGGCTGCCTCCAAAGGCCGCTTTGCAAGCACTCTCGCCGGCTGTTCCCGCCAGCCGCCCACAACGCTCCCAAGCCCGGGAGAAAAGCGCTTCGGGGTGGTGCTCTCTCCCGGCCCTTGCCCCTGAGCCTGGGGGCCAGGCAGGGGGTCCACACTCCCAGGCCAAGGCAGAACCACATGCACACGTCTGTTCCTGCCCCCTGCACCGGCAGAGAGCTCGGGGGAGCCAGAGTCTGTCAGGCAGCTGCTGGGCTGGCCGCCTGTGTGGGAAGGGGCAGAGCCGACCTAGGGGCACACTGGGCCTCTTGCTCTCCCTGCTGCCCTGAGGCTGCTGGGCCAAAGAGGTCTTGGGCATCCAGCCCCTTGCTGTTCCCTTCCCTCTGACGAGACCCTCTGAGCTCCAGCCCCTTGCAGTGTGGAGACAGCCCCTGCCAGCAACCTCCTCTCCAAGGAGGCCTCAAGCGAGGCCTAGGCCCAGGGGAAAGGCACCAGCGGGGATGAGCCTGGGGAGGCGCCCGGGCATGTCTGGACCCAGTCCCCGCAGCCTGCCCCTTGCTGGGGCAGTACCCCCGGAGGCCAGGAAGGTCTGGGCAAGGCTGGCCAGGGGCAGGGGCCCTGCTGGGTCCTGCCCCTGGCCTGTGGGGCCTCTGAGCACAACCGGCCCTCTCCCGCTGGAAGACCTCCCCGGCTGCCTCCAAAGGCCGCTTTGCAAGCACTCTCGCCGGCTGTTCCCGCCAGCCGCGCACAACGCTCCCAAGCCCGGGAGAAAAGCGCTTCGGGGTGGTGCTCTCTCCCGGCCCTTGCCCCTGAGCCTGGGGGCCAGGCAGGGGGTCCACACTCCCAGGCCAAGGCAGAACCACATGCACACGTCTGTTCCTGCCCCCTGCACCGGCAGAGAGCTCGGGGGAGCCAGAGTCTGTCAGGCAGCTGCTGGGCTGGCCGCCTGTGTGGGAAGGGGCAGAGCCGACCTAGGGGCACACTGGGCCTCTTGCTCTCCCTGCTGCCCTGAGGCTGCTGGGCCAAAGAGGTCTTGGGCATCCAGCCCCTTGCTGGTCCCTTCCCTCTGACGAGGCCCTCTGAGCTCCAGCCCCTTGCAGTGTGGAGACAGCCCCTGCCAGCAACCTCCTCTCCAAGGAGGCCTCAAGCGAGGCCTAGGCCCAGGGGAAAGGCACCAGCGGGGATGAGCCTGGGGAGGCGCCCGGGCATGTCTGGACCCAGTCCCCGCAGCCTGCCCCTTGCTGGGGCAGTACCCCCGGAGGCCAGGAAGGTCTGGGCAAGGCTGGCCAGGGGCAGGGGCCCTGCTGGGTCCTGCCCCTGGCCTGTGGGGCCTCTGAGCACAACCGGCCCTCTCCCGCTGGAAGACCACCCCGGCTGCCTCCAAAGGCCGCTTTGCAAGCAGTCTCGCCGGCTGTTCCCGCCAGCCGCGCACAACGCTCCCAAGCCCGGGAGAAAAGCGCTTCGGGGTGGTGCTCTCTCCCGGCCCTTGCCCCTGAGCCTGGGGGCCAGGCAGGGGGTCCACACTCCCAGGCCAAGGCAGAACCACATGCACACGTCTGTTCCTGCCCCCTGCACCGGCAGAGAGCTCGGGGGAGCCAGAGTCTGTCAGGCAGCTGCTGGGCTGGCCGCCTGTGTGGGAAGGGGCAGAGCCGACCTAGGGGCACACTGGGCCTCTTGCTCTCCCTGCTGCCCTGAGGCTGCTGGGCCAAAGAGGTCTTGGGCATCCAGCCCCTTGCTGGTCCCTTCCCTCTGACGAGGCCCTCTGAGCTCCAGCCCCTTGCAGTGTGGAGACAGCCCCTGCCAGCAACCTCCTCTCCAAGGAGGCCTCAAGCGAGGCCTAGGCCCAGGGGAAAGGCACCAGCGGGGATGAGCCTGGGGAGGCGCCCGGGCATGTCTGGACCCAGTCCCCGCAGCCTGCCCCTTGCTGGGGCAGTACCCCCGGAGGCCAGGAAGGTCTGGGCAAGGCTGGCCAGGGGCAGGGGCCCTGCTGGGTCCTGCCCCTGGCCTGTGGGGCCTCTGAGCACAACTGGCCCTCTCCCGCTGGAAGACCTCCCCGGCTGCCTCCAAAGGCCGCTTTGCAAGCACTCTCGCCGGCTGTTCCCGCCAGCCGCGCACAACGCTCCCAAGCCCGGGAGAAAAGCGCTTCGGGGTGGTGCTCTCTCCCGGCCCTTGCCCCTGAGCCTGGGGGCCAGGCAGGGGGTCCACACTCCCAGGCCAAGGCAGAACCACATGCACACGTCTGTTCCTGCCCCCTGCACCGGCAGAGAGCTCGGGGGAGCCAGAGTCTGTCAGGCAGCTGCTGGGCTGGCCGCCTGTGTGGGAAGGGGCAGAGCCGACCTAGGGGCACACTGGGCCTCTTGCTCTCCCTGCTGCCCTGAGGCTGCTGGGCCAAAGAGGTCTTGGGCATCCAGCCCCTTGCTGGTCCCTTCCCTCTGACGAGGCCCTCTGAGCTCCAGCCCCTTGCAGTGTGGAGACAGCCCCTGCCAGCAACCTCCTCTCCAAGGAGGCCTCAAGCGAGGCCTAGGCCCAGGGGAAAGGCACCAGCGGGGATGAGCCTGGGGAGGCGCCCGGGCATGTCTGGACCCAGTCCCCGCAGCCTGCCCCTTGCTGGGGCAGTACCCCCGGAGGCCAGGAAGGTCTGGGCAAGGCTGGCCAGGGGCAGGGGCCCTGCTGGGTCCTGCCCCTGGCCTGTGGGGCCTCTGAGCACAACCGGCCCTCTCCCGCTGGAAGACCTCCCCGGCTGCCTCCAAAGGCCGATTTGCAAGCACTCTCGCCGGCTGTTCCCGCCAGCCGCGCACAACGCTCCCAAGCCCGGGAGAAAAGCGCTTCGGGGTGGTGCTCTCTCCCGGCCCTTGCCCCTGAGCCTGGGGGCCAGGCAGGGGGTCCACACTCCCAGGCCAAGGCAGAACCACATGCACACGTCTGTTCCTGCCCCCTGCACCGGCAGAGAGCTCGGGGGAGCCAGAGTCTGTCAGGCAGCTGCTGGGCTGGCCGCCTGTGTGGGAAGGGGCAGAGCCGACCTAGGGGCACACTGGGCCTCTTGCTCTCCCTGCTGCCCTGAGGCTGCTGGGCCAAAGAGGTCTTGGGCATCCAGCCCCTTGCTGGTCCCTTCCCTCTGACGAGGCCCTCTGAGCTCCAGCCCCTTGCAGTGTGGAGACAGCCCCTGCCAGCAACCTCCTCTCCAAGGAGGCCTCAAGCGAGGCCTAGGCCCAGGGGAAAGGCACCAGCGGGGATGAGCCTGGGGAGGCGCCCGGGCATGTCTGGACCCAGTCCCCGCAGCCTGCCCCTTGCTGGGGCAGTACCCCCGGAGGCCAGGAAGGTCTGGGCAAGGCTGGCCAGGGGCAGGGGCCCTTCTGGGTCCTGCCCCTGGCCTGTGGGGCCTCTGAGCACAACCGGCCCTCTCCCGCTGGAAGACCTCCCCGGCTGCCTCCAAAGGCCGCTTTGCAAGCACTCTCGCCGGCTGTTCCCGCCAGCCGCCCACAACGCTCCCAAGCCCGGGAGAAAAGCGCTTCGGGGTGGTGCTCTCTCCCGGCCCTTGCCCCTGAGCCTGGGGGCCAGGCAGGGGGTCCACACTCCCAGGCCAAGGCAGAACCACATGCACACGTCTGTTCCTGCCCCCTGCACCGGCAGAGAGCTCGGGGGAGCCAGAGTCTGTCAGGCAGCTGCTGGGCTGGCCGCCTGTGTGGGAAGGGGCAGAGCCGACCTAGGGGCACACTGGGCCTCTTGCTCTCCCTGCTGCCCTGAGGCTGCTGGGCCAAAGAGGTCTTGGGCATCCAGCCCCTTGCTGTTCCCTTCCCTCTGACGAGACCCTCTGAGCTCCAGCCCCTTGCAGTGTGGAGACAGCCCCTGCCAGCAACCTCCTCTCCAAGGAGGCCTCAAGCGAGGCCTAGGCCCAGGGGAAAGGCACCAGCGGGGATGAGCCTGGGGAGGCGCCCGGGCATGTCTGGACCCAGTCCCCGCAGCCTGCCCCTTGCTGGGGCAGTACCCCCGGAGGCCAGGAAGGTCTGGGCAAGGCTGGCCAGGGGCAGGGGCCCTGCTGGGTCCTGCCCCTGGCCTGTGGGGCCTCTGAGCACAACCGGCCCTCTCCCGCTGGAAGACCTCCCCGGCTGCCTCCAAAGGCCGCTTTGCAAGCACTCTCGCCGGCTGTTCCCGCCAGCCGCGCACAACGCTCCCAAGCCCGGGAGAAAAGCGCTTCGGGGTGGTGCTCTCTCCCGGCCCTTGCCCCTGAGCCTGGGGGCCAGGCAGGGGGTCCACACTCCCAGGCCAAGGCAGAACCACATGCACACGTCTGTTCCTGCCCCCTGCACCGGCAGAGAGCTCGGGGGAGCCAGAGTCTGTCAGGCAGCTGCTGGGCTGGCCGCCTGTGTGGGAAGGGGCAGAGCCGACCTAGGGGCACACTGGGCCTCTTGCTCTCCCTGCTGCCCTGAGGCTGCTGGGCCAAAGAGGTCTTGGGCATCCAGCCCCTTGCTGGTCCCTTCCCTCTGACGAGGCCCTCTGAGCTCCAGCCCCTTGCAGTGTGGAGACAGCCCCTGCCAGCAACCTCCTCTCCAAGGAGGCCTCAAGCGAGGCCTAGGCCCAGGGGAAAGGCACCAGCGGGGATGAGCCTGGGGAGGCGCCCGGGCATGTCTGGACCCAGTCCCCGCAGCCTGCCCCTTGCTGGGGCAGTACCCCCGGAGGCCAGGAAGGTCTGGGCAAGGCTGGCCAGGGGCAGGGGCCCTGCTGGGTCCTGCCCCTGGCCTGTGGGGCCTCTGAGCACAACCGGCCCTCTCCCGCTGGAAGACCACCCCGGCTGCCTCCAAAGGCCGCTTTGCAAGCAGTCTCGCCGGCTGTTCCCGCCAGCCGCGCACAACGATCCCAAGCCCGGGAGAAAAGCGCTTCGGGGTGGTGCTCTCTCCCGGCCCTTGCCCCTGAGCCTGGGGGCCAGGCAGGGGGTCCACACTCCCAGGCCAAGGCAGAACCACATGCACACGTCTGTTCCTGCCCCCTGCACCGGCAGAGAGCTCGGGGGAGCCAGAGTCTGTCAGGCAGCTGCTGGGCTGGCCGCCTGTGTGGGAAGGGGCAGAGCCGACCTAGGGGCACACTGGGCCTCTTGCTCTCCCTGCTGCCCTGAGGCTGCTGGGCCAAAGAGGTCTTGGGCATCCAGCCCCTTGCTGGTCCCTTCCCTCTGACGAGGCCCTCTGAGCTCCAGCCCCTTGCAGTGTGGAGACAGCCCCTGCCAGCAACCTCCTCTCCAAGGAGGCCTCAAGCGAGGCCTAGGCCCAGGGGAAAGGCACCAGCGGGGATGAGCCTGGGGAGGCGCCCGGGCATGTCTGGACCCAGTCCCCGCAGCCTGCCCCTTGCTGGGGCAGTACCCCCGGAGGCCAGGAAGGTCTGGGCAAGGCTGGCCAGGGGCAGGGGCCCTGCTGGGTCCTGCCCCTGGCCTGTGGGGCCTCTGAGCACAACTGGCCCTCTCCCGCTGGAAGACCTCCCCGGCTGCCTCCAAAGGCCGCTTTGCAAGCACTCTCGCCGGCTGTTCCCGCCAGCCGCGCACAACGCTCCCAAGCCCGGGAGAAAAGCGCTTCGGGGTGGTGCTCTCTCCCGGCCCTTGCCCCTGAGCCTGGGGGCCAGGCAGGGGGTCCACACTCCCAGGCCAAGGCAGAACCACATGCACACGTCTGTTCCTGCCCCCTGCACCGGCAGAGAGCTCGGGGGAGCCAGAGTCTGTCAGGCAGCTGCTGGGCTGGCCGCCTGTGTGGGAAGGGGCAGAGCCGACCTAGGGGCACACTGGGCCTCTTGCTCTCCCTGCTGCCCTGAGGCTGCTGGGCCAAAGAGGTCTTGGGCATCCAGCCCCTTGCTGGTCCCTTCCCTCTGACGAGGCCCTCTGAGCTCCAGCCCCTTGCAGTGTGGAGACAGCCCCTGCCAGCAACCTCCTCTCCAAGGAGGCCTCAAGCGAGGCCTAGGCCCAGGGGAAAGGCACCAGCGGGGATGAGCCTGGGGAGGCGCCCGGGCATGTCTGGACCCAGTCCCCGCAGCCTGCCCCTTGCTGGGGCAGTACCCCCGGAGGCCAGGAAGGTCTGGGCAAGGCTGGCCAGGGGCAGGGGCCCTGCTGGGTCCTGCCCCTGGCCTGTGGGGCCTCTGAGCACAACCGGCCCTCTCCCGCTGGAAGACCTCCCCGGCTGCCTCCAAAGGCCGCTTTGCAAGCACTCTCGCCGGCTGTTCCCGCCAGCCGCGCACAACGCTCCCAAGCCCGGGAGAAAAGCGCTTCGGGGTGGTGCTCTCTCCCGGCCCTTGCCCCTGAGCCTGGGGGCCAGGCAGGGGGTCCACACTCCCAGGCCAAGGCAGAACCACATGCACACGTCTGTTCTTGCCCCCTGCACCGGCAGAGAGCTCGGGGGAGCCAGAGTCTGTCAGGCAGCTGCTGGGCTGGCCGCCTGTGTGGGAAGGGGCAGAGCCGACCTAGGGGCACACTGGGCCTCTTGCTCTCCCTGCTGCCCTGAGGCTGCTGGGCCAAAGAGGTCTTGGGCATCCAGCCCCTTGCTGGTCCCTTCCCTCTGACGAGGCCCTCTGAGCTCCAGCCCCTTGCAGTGTGGAGACAGCCCCTGCCAGCAACCTCCTCTCCAAGGAGGCCTCAAGCGAGGCCTAGGCCCAGGGGAAAGGCACCAGCGGGGATGAGCCTGGGGAGGCGCCCGGGCATGTCTGGACCCAGTCCCCGCAGCCTGCCCCTTGCTGGGGCAGTACCCCCGGAGGCCAGGAAGGTCTGGGCAAGGCTGGCCAGGGGCAGGGGCCCTGCTGGGTCCTGCCCCTGGCCTGTGGGGCCTCTGAGCACAACCGGCCCTCTCCCGCTGGAAGACCTCCCCGGCTGCCTCCAAAGGCCGCTTTGCAAGCACTCTCGCCGGCTGTTCCCGCCAGCCGCCCACAACGCTCCCAAGCCCGGGAGAAAAGCGCTTCGGGGTGGTGCTCTCTCCCGGCCCTTGCCCCTGAGCCTGGGGGCCAGGCAGGGGGTCCACACTCCCAGGCCAAGGCAGAACCACATGCACACGTCTGTTCCTGCCCCCTGCACCGGCAGAGAGCTCGGGGGAGCCAGAGTCTGTCAGGCAGCTGCTGGGCTGGCCGCCTGTGTGGAAGGGGCAGAGCCGACCTAGGGGCACACTGGGCCTCTTGCTCTCCCTGCTGCCCTGAGGCTGCTGGGCCAAAGAGGTCTTGGGCATCCAGCCCCTTGCTGGTCCCTTCCCTCTGACGAGACCCTCTGAGCTTCAGCCCCTTGCAGTGTGGAGACAGCCCCTGCCAGCAACCTCCTCTCCAAGGAGGCCTCAAGCGAGGCCTAGGCCCAGGGGAAAGGCACCAGCGGGGATGAGCCTGGGGAGGCGCCCGGGCATGTCTGGACCCAGTCCCCGCAGCCTGCCCCTTGCTGGGGCAGTACCCCCGGAGGCCAGGAAGGTCTGGGCAAGGCTGGCCAGGGGCAGGGGCCCTGCTGGGTCCTGCCCCTGGCCTGTGGGGCCTCTGAGCACAACCGGCCCTCTCCCGCTGGAAGACCTCCCCGGCTGCCTCCAAAGGCCGCTTTGCAAGCACTCTCGCCGGCTGTTCCCGCCAGCCGCGCACAACGCTCCCAAGCCCGGGAGAAAAGCGCTTCGGGGTGGTGCTCTCTCCCGGCCCTTGCCCCTGAGCCTGGGGGCCAGGCAGGGGGTCCACACTCCCAGGCCAAGGCAGAACCACATGCACACGTCTGTTCCTGCCCCCTGCACCGGCAGAGAGCTCGGGGGAGCCAGAGTCTGTCAGGCAGCTGCTGGGCTGGCCGCCTGTGTGGGAAGGGGCAGAGCCGACCTAGGGGCACACTGGGCCTCTTGCTCTCCCTGCTGCCCTGAGGCTGCTGGGCCAAAGAGGTCTTGGGCATCCAGCCCCTTGCTGGTCCCTTCCCTCTGACGAGGCCCTCTGAGCTCCAGCCCCTTGCAGTGTGGAGACAGCCCCTGCCAGCAACCTCCTCTCCAAGGAGGCCTCAAGCGAGGCCTAGGCCCAGGGGAAAGGCACCAGCGGGGATGAGCCTGGGGAGGCGCCCGGGCATGTCTGGACCCAGTCCCCGCAGCCTGCCCCTTGCTGGGGCAGTACCCCCGGAGGCCAGGAAGGTCTGGGCAAGGCTGGCCAGGGGCAGGGGCCCTGCTGGGTCCTGCCCCTGGCCTGTGGGGCCTCTGAGCACAACCGGCCCTCTCCCGCTGGAAGACCTCCCCGGCTGCCTCCAAAGGCCGCTTTGCAAGCACTCTCGCCGGCTGTTCCCGCCAGCCGCGCACAACGCTCCCAAGCCCGGGAGAAAAGCGCTTCGGGGTGGTGCTCTCTCCCGGCCCTTGCCCCTGAGCCTGGGGGCCAGGCAGGGGGTCCACACTCCCAGGCCAAGGCAGAACCACATGCACACGTCTGTTCCTGCCCCCTGCACCGGCAGAGAGCTCGGGGGAGCCAGAGTCTGTCAGGCAGCTGCTGGGCTGGCCGCCTGTGTGGGAAGGGGCAGAGCCGACCTAGGGGCACACTGGGCCTCTTGCTCTCCCTGCTGCCCTGAGGCTGCTGGGCCAAAGAGGTCTTGGGCATCCAGCCCCTTGCTGGTCCCTTCCCTCTGACGAGGCCCTCTGAGCTCCAGCCCCTTGCAGTGTGGAGACAGCCCCTGCCAGCAACCTCCTCTCCAAGGAGGCCTCAAGCGAGGCCTAGGCCCAGGGGAAAGGCACCAGCGGGGATGAGCCTGGGGAGGCGCCCGGGCATGTCTGGACCCAGTCCCCGCAGCCTGCCCCTTGCTGGGGCAGTACCCCCGGAGGCCAGGAAGGTCTGGGCAAGGCTGGCCAGGGGCAGGGGCCCTGCTGGGTCCTGCCCCTGGCCTGTGGGGCCTCTGAGCACAACCGGCCCTCTCCCGCTGGAAGACCTCCCCGGCTGCCTCCAAAGGCCGCTTTGCAAGCACTCTCGCCGGCTGTTCCCGCCAGCCGCGCACAACGCTCCCAAGCCCGGGAGAAAAGCGCTTCGGGGTGGTGCTCTCTCCCGGCCCTTGCCCCTGAGCCTGGGGGCCAGGCAGGGGGTCCACACTCCCAGGCCAAGGCAGAACCACATGCACACGTCTGTTCCTGCCCCCTGCACCGGCAGAGAGCTCGGGGGAGCCAGAGTCTGTCAGGCAGCTGCTGGGCTGGCCGCCTGTGTGGGAAGGGGCAGAGCCGACCTAGGGGCACACTGGGCCTCTTGCTCTCCCTGCTGCCCTGAGGCTGCTGGGCCAAAGAGGTCTTGGGCATCCAGCCCCTTGCTGGTCCCTTCCCTCTGACGAGGCCCTCTGAGCTCCAGCCCCTTGCAGTGTGGAGACAGCCCCTGCCAGCAACCTCCTCTCCAAGGAGGCCTCAAGCGAGGCCTAGGCCCAGGGGAAAGGCACCAGCGGGGATGAGCCTGGGGAGGCGCCCGGGCATGTCTGGACCCAGTCCCCGCAGCCTGCCCCTTGCTGGGGCAGTACCCCCGGAGGCCAGGAAGGTCTGGGCAAGGCTGGCCAGGGGCAGGGGCCCTGCTGGGTCCTGCCCCTGGCCTGTGGGGCCTCTGAGCACAACCGGCCCTCTCCCGCTGGAAGACCTCCCCGGCTGCCTCCAAAGGCCGCTTTGCAAGCACTCTCGCCGGCTGTTCCCGCCAGCCGCGCACAACGCTCCCAAGCCCGGGAGAAAAGCGCTTCGGGGTGGTGCTCTCTCCCGGCCCTTGCCCCTGAGCCTGGGGGCCAGGCAGGGGGTCCACACTCCCAGGCCAAGGCAGAACCACATGCACACGTCTGTTCCTGCCCCCTGCACCGGCAGAGAGCTCGGGGGAGCCAGAGTCTGTCAGGCAGCTGCTGGGCTGGCCGCCTGTGTGGGAAGGGGCAGAGCCGACCTAGGGGCACACTGGGCCTCTTGCTCTCCCTGCTGCCCTGAGGCTGCTGGGCCAAAGAGGTCTTGGGCATCCAGCCCCTTGCTGGTCCCTTCCCTCTGACGAGGCCCTCTGAGCTCCAGCCCCTTGCAGTGTGGAGACAGCCCCTGCCAGCAACCTCCTCTCCAAGGAGGCCTCAAGCGAGGCCTAGGCCCAGGGGAAAGGCACCAGCGGGGATGAGCCTGGGGAGGCGCCCGGGCATGTCTGGACCCAGTCCCCGCAGCCTGCCCCTTGCTGGGGCAGTACCCCCGGAGGCCAGGAAGGTCTGGGCAAGGCTGGCCAGGGGCAGGGGCCCTGCTGGGTCCTGCCCCTGGCCTGTGGGGCCTCTGAGCACAACCGGCCCTCTCCCGCTGGAAGACCTCCCCGGCTGCCTCCAAAGGCCGCTTTGCAAGCACTCTCGCCGGCTGTTCCCGCCAGCCGCGCACAACGCTCCCAAGCCCGGGAGAAAAGCGCTTCGGGGTGGTGCTCTCTCCCGGCCCTTGCCCCTGAGCCTGGGGGCCAGGCAGGGGGTCCACACTCCCAGGCCAAGGCAGAACCACATGCACACGTCTGTTCCTGCCCCCTGCACCGGCAGAGAGCTCGGGGGAGCCAGAGTCTGTCAGGCAGCTGCTGGGCTGGCCGCCTGTGTGGGAAGGGGCAGAGCCGACCTAGGGGCACACTGGGCCTCTTGCTCTCCCTGCTGCCCTGAGGCTGCTGGGCCAAAGAGGTCTTGGGCATCCAGCCCCTTGCTGGTCCCTTCCCTCTGACGAGGCCCTCTGAGCTCCAGCCCCTTGCAGTGTGGAGACAGCCCCTGCCAGCAACCTCCTCTCCAAGGAGGCCTCAAGCGAGGCCTAGGCCCAGGGGAAAGGCACCAGCGGGGATGAGCCTGGGGAGGCGCCCGGGCATGTCTGGACCCAGTCCCCGCAGCCTGCCCCTTGCTGGGGCAGTACCCCCGGAGGCCAGGAAGGTCTGGGCAAGGCTGGCCAGGGGCAGGGGCCCTGCTGGGTCCTGCCCCTGGCCTGTGGGGCCTCTGAGCACAACCGGCCCTCTCCCGCTGGAAGACCTCCCCGGCTGCCTCCAAAGGCCGCTTTGCAAGCACTCTCGCCGGCTGTTCCCGCCAGCCGCCCACAACGCTCCCAAGCCCGGGAGAAAAGCGCTTCGGGGTGGTGCTCTCTCCCGGCCCTTGCCCCTGAGCCTGGGGGCCAGGCAGGGGGTCCACACTCCCAGGCCAAGGCAGAACCACATGCACACGTCTGTTCCTGCCCCCTGCACCGGCAGAGAGCTCGGGGGAGCCAGAGTCTGTCAGGCAGCTGCTGGGCTGGCCGCCTGTGTGGGAAGGGGCAGAGCCGACCTAGGGGCACACTGGGCCTCTTGCTCTCCCTGCTGCCCTGAGGCTGCTGGGCCAAAGAGGTCTTGGGCATCCAGCCCCTTGCTGGTCCCTTCCCTCTGACGAGGCCCTCTGAGCTCCAGCCCCTTGCAGTGTGGAGACAGCCCCTGCCAGCAACCTCCTCTCCAAGGAGGCCTCAAGCGAGGCCTAGGCCCAGGGGAAAGGCACCAGCGGGGATGAGCCTGGGGAGGCGCCCGGGCATGTCTGGACCCAGTCCCCGCAGCCTGCCCCTTGCTGGGGCAGTACCCCGGGAGGCCAGGAAGGTCTGGGCAAGGCTGGCCAGGGGCAGGGGCCCTGCTGGGTCCTGCCCCTGGCCTGTGGGGCCTCTGAGCACAACTGGCCCTCTCCCGCTGGAAGACCTCCCCGGCTGCCTCCAAAGGCCGCTTTGCAAGCACTCTCGCCGGCTGTTCCCGCCAGCCGCGCACAACGCTCCCAAGCCCGGGAGAAAAGCACTTCGGGGTGGTGCTCTCTCCCGGCCCTTGCCCCTGAGCCTGGGGTCAGGCAGGGGGTCCACACTCCCAGGCCAAGGCAGAACCACATGCACACGTCTGTTCCTGCCCCCTGCACCGGCAGAGAGCTCGGGGGAGCCAGAGTCTGTCAGGCAGCTGCTGGGCTGGCCGCCTGTGTGGGAAGGGGCAGAGCCGACCTAGGGGCACACTGGGCCTCTTGCTCTCCCTGCTGCCCTGAGGCTGCTGGGCCAAAGAGGTCTTGGGCATCCAGCCCCTTGCTGGTCCCTTCCCTCTGACGAGGCCCTCTGAGCTCCAGCCCCTTGCAGTGTGGAGACAGCCCCTGCCAGCAACCTCCTCTCCAAGGAGGCCTCAAGCGAGGCCTAGGCCCAGGGGAAAGGCACCAGCGGGGATGAGCCTGGGGAGGCGCCCGGGCATGTCTGGACCCAGTCCCCGCAGCCTGCCCCTTGCTGGGGCAGTACCCCCGGAGGCCAGGAAGGTCTGGGCAAGGCTGGCCAGGGGCAGGGGCCCTGCTGGGTCCTGCCCCTGGCCTGTGGGGCCTCTGAGCACAACCGGCCCTCTCCCGCTGGAAGACCTCCCCGGCTGCCTCCAAAGGCCGCTTTGCAAGCACTCTCGCCGGCTGTTCCCGCCAGCCGCGCACAACGCTCCCAAGCCCGGGAGAAAAGCGCTTCGGGGTGGTGCTCTCTCCCGGCCCTTGCCCCTGAGCCTGGGGGCCAGGCAGGGGGTCCACACTCCCAGGCCAAGGCAGAACCACATGCACACGTCTGTTCTTGCCCCCTGCACCGGCAGAGAGCTCGGGGGAGCCAGAGTCTGTCAGGCAGCTGCTGGGCTGGCCGCCTGTGTGGGAGGGGGCAGAGCCGACCTAGGGGCACACTGGGCCTCTTGCTCTCCCTGCTGCCCTGAGGCTGCTGGGCCAAAGAGGTCTTGGGCATCCAGCCCCTTGCTGGTCCCTTCCCTCTGACGAGGCCCTCTGAGCTCCAGCCCCTTGCAGTGTGGAGACAGCCCCTGCCAGCAACCTCCTCTCCAAGGAGGCCTCAAGCGAGGCCTAGGCCCAGGGGAAAGGCACCAGCGGGGATGAGCCTGGGGAGGCGCCCGGGCATGTCTGGACCCAGTCCCCGCAGCCTGCCCCTTGCTGGGGCAGTACCCCCGGAGGCCAGGAAGGTCTGGGCAAGGCTGGCCAGGGGCAGGGGCCCTGCTGGGTCCTGCCCCTGGCCTGTGGGGCCTCTGAGCACAACCGGCCCTCTCCCGCTGGAAGACCTCCCCGGCTGCCTCCAAAGGCCGCTTTGCAAGCACTCTCGCCGGCTGTTCCCGCCAGCCGCCCACAACGCTCCCAAGCCCGGGAGAAAAGCGCTTCGGGGTGGTGCTCTCTCCCGGCCCTTGCCCCTGAGCCTGGGGGCCAGGCAGGGGGTCCACACTCCCAGGCCAAGGCAGAACCACATGCACACGTCTGTTCCTGCCCCCTGCACCGGCAGAGAGCTCGGGGGAGCCAGAGTCTGTCAGGCAGCTGCTGGGCTGGCCGCCTGTGTGGGAAGGGGCAGAGCCGACCTAGGGGCACACTGGGCCTCTTGCTCTCCCTGCTGCCCTGAGGCTGCTGGGCCAAAGAGGTCTTGGGCATCCAGCCCCTTGCTGGTCCCTTCCCTCTGACGAGACCCTCTGAGCTCCAGCCCCTTGCAGTGTGGAGACAGCCCCTGCCAGCAACCTCCTCTCCAAGGAGGCCTCAAGCGAGGCCTAGGCCCAGGGGAAAGGCACCAGCGGGGATGAGCCTGGGGAGGCGCCCGGGCATGTCTGGACCCAGTCCCCGCAGCCTGCCCCTTGCTGGGGCAGTACCCCCGGAGGCCAGGAAGGTCTGGGCAAGGCTGGCCAGGGGCAGGGGCCCTGCTGGGTCCTGCCCCTGGCCTGTGGGGCCTCTGAGCACAACCGGCCCTCTCCCGCTGGAAGACCTCCCCGGCTGCCTCCAAAGGCCGCTTTGCAAGCACTCTCGCCGGCTGTTCCCGCCAGCCGCGCCCAACGCTCCCAAGCCCGGGAGAAAAGCGCTTCGGGGTGGTGCTCTCTCCCGGCCCTTGCCCCTGAGCCTGGGGGCCAGGCAGGGGGTCCACACTCCCAGGCCAAGGCAGAACCACATGCACACGTCTGTTCCTGCCCCCTGCACCGGCAGAGAGCTCGGGGGAGCCAGAGTCTGTCAGGCAGCTGCTGGGCTGGCCGCCTGTGTGGGAAGGGGCAGAGCCGACCTAGGGGCACACTGGGCCTCTTGCTCTCCCTGCTGCCCTGAGGCTGCTGGGCCAAAGAGGTCTTGGGCATCCAGCCCCTTGCTGGTCCCTTCCCTCTGACGAGGCCCTCTGAGCTCCAGCCCCTTGCAGTGTGGAGACAGCCCCTGCCAGCAACCTCCTCTCCAAGGAGGCCTCAAGCGAGGCCTAGGCCCAGGGGAAAGGCACCAGCGGGGATGAGCCTGGGGAGGCGCCCGGGCATGTCTGGACCCAGTCCCCGCAGCCTGCCCCTTGCTGGGGCAGTACCCCCGGAGGCCAGGAAGGTCTGGGCAAGGCTGGCCAGGGGCAGGGGCCCTGCTGGGTCCTGCCCCTGGCCTGTGGGGCCTCTGAGCACAACCGGCCCTCTCCCGCTGGAAGACCTCCCCGGCTGCCTCCAAAGGCCGATTTGCAAGCACTCTCGCCGGCTGTTCCCGCCAGCCGCGCACAACGCTCCCAAGCCCGGGAGAAAAGCGCTTCGGGGTGGTGCTCTCTCCCGGCCCTTGCCCCTGAGCCTGGGGGCCAGGCAGGGGGTCCACACTCCCAGGCCAAGGCAGAACCACATGCACACGTCTGTTCCTGCCCCCTGCACCGGCAGAGAGCTCGGGGGAGCCAGAGTCTGTCAGGCAGCTGCTGGGCTGGCCGCCTGTGTGGGAAGGGGCAGAGCCGACCTAGGGGCACACTGGGCCTCTTGCTCTCCCTGCTGCCCTGAGGCTGCTGGGCCAAAGAGGTCTTGGGCATCCAGCCCCTTGCTGGTCCCTTCCCTCTGACGAGGCCCTCTGAGCTCCAGCCCCTTGCAGTGTGGAGACAGCCCCTGCCAGCAACCTCCTCTCCAAGGAGGCCTCAAGCGAGGCCTAGGCCCAGGGGAAAGGCACCAGCGGGGATGAGCCTGGGGAGGCGCCCGGGCATGTCTGGACCCAGTCCCCGCAGCCTGCCCCTTGCTGGGGCAGTACCCCCGGAGGCCAGGAAGGTCTGGGCAAGGCTGGCCAGGGGCAGGGGCCCTGCTGGGTCCTGCCCCTGGCCTGTGGGGCCTCTGAGCACAACCGGCCCTCTCCCGCTGGAAGACCTCCCCGGCTGCCTCCAAAGGCCGCTTTGCAAGCACTCTCGCCGGCTGTTCCCGCCAGCCGCGCCCAACGCTCCCAAGCCCGGGAGAAAAGCGCTTCGGGGTGGTGCTCTCTCCCGGCCCTTGCCCCTGAGCCTGGGGGCCAGGCAGGGGGTCCACACTCCCAGGCCAAGGCAGAACCACATGCACACGTCTGTTCCTGCCCCCTGCACCGGCAGAGAGCTCGGGGGAGCCAGAGTCTGTCAGGCAGCTGCTGGGCTGGCCGCCTGTGTGGGAAGGGGCAGAGCCGACCTAGGGGCACACTGGGCCTCTTGCTCTCCCTGCTGCCCTGAGGCTGCTGGGCCAAAGAGGTCTTGGGCATCCAGCCCCTTGCTGGTCCCTTCCCTCTGACGAGGCCCTCTGAGCTCCAGCCCCTTGCAGTGTGGAGACAGCCCCTGCCAGCAACCTCCTCTCCAAGGAGGCCTCAAGCGAGGCCTAGGCCCAGGGGAAAGGCACCAGCGGGGATGAGCCTGGGGAGGCGCCCGGGCATGTCTGGACCCAGTCCCCGCAGCCTGCCCCTTGCTGGGGCAGTACCCCCGGAGGCCAGGAAGGTCTGGGCAAGGCTGGCCAGGGGCAGGGGCCCTGCTGGGTCCTGCCCCTGGCCTGTGGGGCCTCTGAGCACAACCGGCCCTCTCCCGCTGGAAGACCTCCCCGGCTGCCTCCAAAGGCCGCTTTGCAAGCACTCTCGCCGGCTGTTCCCGCCAGCCGCGCCCAACGCTCCCAAGCCCGGGAGAAAAGCGCTTCGGGGTGGTGCTCTCTCCCGGCCCTTGCCCCTGAGCCTGGGGGCCAGGCAGGGGGTCCACACTCCCAGGCCAAGGCAGAACCACATGCACACGTCTGTTCCTGCCCCCTGCACCGGCAGAGAGCTCGGGGGAGCCAGAGTCTGTCAGGCAGCTGCTGGGCTGGCCGCCTGTGTGGGAAGGGGCAGAGCCGACCTAGGGGCACACTGGGCCTCTTGCTCTCCCTGCTGCCCTGAGGCTGCTGGGCCAAAGAGGTCTTGGGCATCCAGCCCCTTGCTGGGCCCTTCCCTCTGACGAGGCCCTCTGAGCTCCAGCCCCTTGCAGTGTGGAGACAGCCCCTGCCAGCAACCTCCTCTCCAAGGAGGCCTCAAGCGAGGCCTAGGCCCAGGGGAAAGGCACCAGCGGGGATGAGCCTGGGGAGGCGCCCGGGCATGTCTGGACCCAGTCCCCGCAGCCTGCCCCTTGCTGGGGCAGTACCCCCGGAGGCCAGGAAGGTCTGGGCAAGGCTGGCCAGGGGCAGGGGCCCTGCTGGGTCCTGCCCCTGGCCTGTGGGGCCTCTGAGCACAACCGGCCCTCTCCCGCTGGAAGACCTCCCCGGCTGCCTCCAAAGGCCGCTTTGCAAGCACTCTCGCCGGCTGTTCCCGCCAGCCGCGCACAACGCTCCCAAGCCCGGGAGAAAAGCGCTTCGGGGTGGTGCTCTCTCCCGGCCCTTGCCCCTGAGCCTGGGGGCCAGGCAGGGGGTCCACACTCCCAGGCCAAGGCAGAACCACATGCACACGTCTGTTCCTGCCCCCTGCACCGGCAGAGAGCTCGGGGGAGCCAGAGTCTGTCAGGCAGCTGCTGGGCTGGCCGCCTGTGTGGGAAGGGGCAGAGCCGACCTAGGGGCACACTGGGCCTCTTGCTCTCCCTGCTGCCCTGAGGCTGCTGGGCCAAAGAGGTCTTGGGCATCCAGCCCCTTGCTGGTCCCTTCCCTCTGACGAGGCCCTCTGAGCTCCAGCCCCTTGCAGTGTGGAGACAGCCCCTGCCAGCAACCTCCTCTCCAAGGAGGCCTCAAGCGAGGCCTAGGCCCAGGGGAAAGGCACCAGCGGGGATGAGCCTGGGGAGGCGCCCGGGCATGTCTGGACCCAGTCCCCGCAGCCTGCCCCTTGCTGGGGCAGTACCCCCGGAGGCCAGGAAGGTCTGGGCAAGGCTGGCCAGGGGCAGGGGCCCTGCTGGGTCCTGCCCCTGGCCTGTGGGGCCTCTGAGCACAACCGGCCCTCTCCCGCTGGAAGACCTCCCCGGCTGCCTCCAAAGGCCGCTTTGCAAGCACTCTCGCCGGCTGTTCCCGCCAGCCGCGCACAACGCTCCCAAGCCCGGGAGAAAAGCGCTTCGGCGTGGTGCTCTCTCCCGGCCCTTGCCCCTGAGCCTGGGGGCCAGGCAGGGGGTCCACACTCCCAGGCCAAGGCAGAACCACATGCACACGTCTGTTCCTGCCCCCTGCACCGGCAGAGAGCTCGGGGGAGCCAGAGTCTGTCAGGCAGCTGCTGGGCTGGCCGCCTGTGTGGGAAGGGGCAGAGCCGACCTAGGGGCACACTGGGCCTCTTGCTCTCCCTGCTGCCCTGAGGCTGCTGGGCCAAAGAGGTCTTGGGCATCCAGCCCCTTGCTGGTCCCTTCCCTCTGACGAGGCCCTCTGAGCTCCAGCCCCTTGCAGTGTGGAGACAGCCCCTGCCAGCAACCTCCTCTCCAAGGAGGCCTCAAGCGAGGCCTAGGCCCAGGGGAAAGGCACCAGCGGGGATGAGCCTGGGGAGGCGCCCAGGCATGTCTGGACCCAGTCCCCGCAGCCTGCCCCTTGCTGGGGCAGTACCCCCGGAGGCCAGGAAGGTCTGGGCAAGGCTGGCCAGGGGCAGGGGCCCTGCTGGGTCCTGCCCCTGGCCTGTGGGGCCTCTGAGCACACCCGGCCCTCTCCCGCTGGAAGACCTCCCCGGCTGCCTCCAAAGGCCGCTTTGCAAGCACTCTCGCCGGCTGTTCCCGCCAGCCGCGCACAACGCTCCCAAGCCCGGGAGAAAAGCGCTTCGGCGTGGTGCTCTCTCCCGGCCCTTGCCCCTGAGCCTGGGGGCCAGGCAGGGGGTCCACACTCCCAGGCCAAGGCAGAACCACATGCACACGTCTGTTCCTGCCCCCTGCACCGGCAGAGAGCTCGGGGGAGCCAGAGTCTGTCAGGCAGCTGCTGGGCTGGCCGCCTGTGTGGGAAGGGGCAGAGCCGACCTAGGGGCACACTGGGCCTCTTGCTCTCCCTGCTGCCCTGAGGCTGCTGGGCCAAAGAGGTCTTGGGCATCCAGCCCCTTGCTGGTCCCTTCCCTCTGACGAGGCCCTCTGAGCTCCAGCCCCTTGCAGTGTGGAGACAGCCCCTGCCAGCAACCTCCTCTCCAAGGAGGCCTCAAGCGAGGCCTAGGCCCAGGGGAAAGGCACCAGCGGGGATGAGCCTGGGGAGGCGCCCGGGCATGTCTGGACCCAGTCCCCGCAGCCTGCCCCTTGCTGGGGCAGTACCCCCGGAGGCCAGGAAGGTCTGGGCAAGGCTGGCCAGGGGCAGGGGCCCTGCTGGGTCCTGCCCCTGGCCTGTGGGGCCTCTGAGCACAACCGGCCCTCTCCCGCTGGAAGACCTCCCCGGCTGCCTCCAAAGGCCGCTTTGCAAGCACTCTCGCCGGCTGTTCCCGCCAGCCGCGCACAACGCTCCCAAGCCCGGGAGAAAAGCGCTTCGGGGTGGTGCTCTCTCCCGGCCCTTGCCCCTGAGCCTGGGGGCCAGGCAGGGGGTCCACACTCCCAGGCCAAGGCAGAACCACATGCACACGTCTGTTCCTGCCCCCTGCACCGGCAGAGAGCTCGGGGGAGCCAGAGTCTGTCAGGCAGCTGCTGGGCTGGCCGCCTGTGTGGGAAGCGGCAGAGCCGACCTAGGCGCACACTGGGCCTCTTGCTCTCCCTGCTGCCCTGAGGCTGCTGGGCCAAAGAGGTCTTGGGCATCCAGCCCCTTGCTGGTCCCTTCCCTCTGACGAGGCCCTCTGAGCTCCAGCCCCTTGCAGTGTGGAGACAGCCCCTGCCAGCAACCTCCTCTCCAAGGAGGCCTCAAGCGAGGCCTAGGCCCAGGGGAAAGGCACCAGCGGGGATGAGCCTGGGGAGGCGCCCGGGCATGTCTGGACCCAGTCCCCGCAGCCTGCCCCTTGCTGGGGCAGTACCCCCGGAGGCCAGGAAGGTCTGGGCAAGGCTGGCCAGGGGCAGGGGCCCTGCTGGGTCCTGCCCCTGGCCTGTGGGGCCTCTGAGCACAACCGGCCCTCTCCCGCTGGAAGACCTCCCCGGCTGCCTCCAAAGGCCGCTTTGCAAGCACTCTCGCCGGCTGTTCCCGCCAGCCGCGCCCAACGCTCCCAAGCCCGGGAGAAAAGCGCTTCGGGGTGGTGCTCTCTCCCGGCCCTTGCCCCTGAGCCTGGGGGCCAGGCAGGGGGTCCACACTCCCAGGCCAAGGCAGAACCACATGCACACGTCTGTTCCTGCCCCCTGCACCGGCAGAGAGCTCGGGGGAGCCAGAGTCTGTCAGGCAGCTGCTGGGCTGGCCGCCTGTGTGGGAAGGGGCAGAGGCGACCTAGGGGCACACTGGGCCTCTTGCTCTCCCTGCTGCCCTGAGGCTGCTGGGCCAAAGAGGTCTTGGGCATCCAGCCCCTTGCTGGTCCCTTCCCTCTGACGAGGCCCTCTGAGCTCCAGCCCCTTGCAGTGTGGAGACAGCCCCTGCCAGCAACCTCCTCTCCAAGGAGGCCTCAAGCGAGGCCTAGGCCCAGGGGAAAGGCACCAGCGGGGATGAGCCTGGGGAGGCGCCCGGGCATGTCTGGACCCAGTCCCCGCAGCCTGCCCCTTGCTGGGGCAGTACCCCCGGAGGCCAGGAAGGTCTGGGCAAGGCTGGCCAGGGGCAGGGGCCCTGCTGGGTCCTGCCCCTGGCCTGTGGGGCCTCTGAGCACAACCGGCCCTCTCCCGCTGGAAGACCTCCCCGGCCGCCTCCAAAGGCCGCTTTGCAAGCACTCTCGCCGGCTGTTCCCGCCAGCCGCGCACAACGCTCCCAAGCCCGGGAGAAAAGCACTTCGGGGTGGTGCTCTCTCCCGGCCCTTGCCCCTGAGCCTGGGGGCCAGGCAGGGGGTCCACACTCCCAGGCCAAGGCAGAACCACATGCACACGTCTGTTCCTGCCCCCTGCACCGGCAGAGAGCTCGGGGGAGCCAGAGTCTGTCAGGCAGCTGCTGGGCTGGCCGCCTGTGTGGGAAGGGGCAGAGCCGACCTAGGGGCACACTGGGCCTCTTGCTCTCCCTGCTGCCCTGAGGCTGCTGGGCCAAAGAGGTCTTGGGCATCCAGCCCCTTGCTGGGCCCTTCCCTCTGACGAGGCCCTCTGAGCTCCAGCCCCTTGCAGTGTGGAGACAGCCCCTGCCAGCAACCTCCTCTCCAAGGAGGCCTCAAGAGAGGCCTAGGCCCAGGGGAAAGGCACCAGCGGGGATGAGCCTGGGGAGGCGCCCGGGCATGTCTGGACCCAGTCCCCGCAGCCTGCCCCTTGCTGGGGCAGTACCCCCGGAGGCCAGGAAGGTCTGGGCAAGGCTGGCCAGGGGCAGGGGCCCTGCTGGGTCCTGCCCCTGGCCTGTGGGGCCTCTGAGCACAACCGGCCCTCTCCCGCTGGAAGACCTCCCCGGCTGCCTCCAAAGGCCGCTTTGCAAGCGCTCTCGCCGGCTGTTCCCGCCAGCCGCGCCCAACGCTCCCAAGCCCGGGAGAAAAGCACTTCGGGGTGGTGCTCTCTCCCGGCCCTTGCCCCTGAGCCTGGGGGCCAGGCAGGGGGTCCACACTCCCAGGCCAAGGCAGAACCACATGCACACGTCTGTTCCTGCCCCCTGCACCGGCAGAGAGCTCGGGGGAGCCAGAGTCTGTCAGGCAGCTGCTGGGATGGCCGCCTGTGTGGGAAGGGGCAGAGCCGACCTAGGGGCACACTGGGCCTCTTGCTCTCCCTGCTGCCCTGAGGCTGCTGGGCCAAAGAGGTCTTGGGCATCCAGCCCCTTGCTGGTCCCTTCCCTCTGACGAGGCCCTCTGAGCTCCAGCCCCTTGCAGTGTGGAGACAGCCCCTGCCAGCAACCTCCTCTCCAAGGAGGCCTCAAGCGAGGCCTAGGCCCAGGGGAAAGGCACCAGCGGGAATGAGCCTGGGGAGGCGCCCGGGCATGTCTGGACCCAGTCCCCGCAGCCTGCCCCTTGCTGGGGCAGTACCCCCGGAGGCCAGGAAGGTCTGGGCAAGGCTGGCCAGGGGCAGGGGCCCTGCTGGGTCCTGCCCCTGGCCTGTGGGGCCTCTGAGCACAACCGGCCCTCTCCCGCTGGAAGACCTCCCCGGCTGCCTCCAAAGGCCGCTTTGCAAGCACTCTCGCCGGCTGTTCCCGCCAGCCGCGCCCAACGCTCCCAAGCCCGGGAGAAAAGCGCTTCGGGGTGGTGCTCTCTCCCGGCCCTTGCCCCTGAGCCTGGGGGCCAGGCAGGGGGTCCACACTCCCAGGCCAAGGCAGAACCACATGCAAACGTCTGTTCTTGCCCCCTGCACCGGCAGAGAGCTCGGGGGAGCCAGAGTCTGTCAGGCAGCTGCTGGGCTGGCTGCCTGTGTGGGAAGGGGCAGAGCCGACCTAGGGGCACACTGGGCCTCTTGCTCTCCCTGCTGCCCTGAGGCTGCTGGGCCAAAGAGGTCTTGGGCATCCAGCCCCTTGCTGGTCCCTTCCCTCTGACGAGGCCCTCTGAGCTCCAGCCCCTTGCAGTGTGGAGACAGCCCCTGCCAGCAACCTCCTCTCCAAGGAGGCCTCAAGCGAGGCCTAGGCCCAGGGGAAAGGCACCAGCGGGGATGAGCCTGGGGAGGCGCCCGGGCATGTCTGGACCCAGTCCCCGCAGCCTGCCCCTTGCTGGGGCAGTACCCCCGGAGGCCAGGAAGGTCTGGGCAAGGCTGGCCAGGGGCAGGGGCCCTGCTGGGTCCTGCCCCTGGCCTGTGGGGCCTCTGAACACAACCGGCCCTCTCCCGCTGGAAGACCTCCCCGGCTGCCTCCAAAGGCCGCTTTGCAAGCACTCTCGCCGGCTGTTCCCGCCAGCCGCGCCCAACGCTCCCAAGCCCGGGAGAAAAGCGCTTCGGGGTGGTGCTCTCTCCCGGCCCTTGCCCCTGAGCCTGGGGGCCAGGCAGGGGGTCCACACTCCCAGGCCAAGGCAGAACCACATGCACACGTCTGTTCCTGCCCCCTGCACCGGCAGAGAGCTCGGGGGAGCCAGAGTCTGTCAGGCAGCTGCTGGGCTGGCCGCCTGTGTGGGAAGGGGCAGAGCCGACCTAGGGGCACACTGGGCCTCTTGCTCTCCCTGCTGCCCTGAGGCTGCTGGGCCAAAGAGGTCTTGGGCATCCAGCCCCTTGCTGGGCCCTTCCCTCTGACGAGGCCCTCTGAGCTCCAGCCCCTTGCAGTGTGGAGACAGCCCCTGCCAGCAACCTCCTCTCCAAGGAGGCCTCAAGCGAGGCCTAGGCCCAGGGGAAAGGCACCAGCGGGGATGAGCCTGGGGAGGCGCCCGGGCATGTCTGGACCCAGTCCCCGCAGCCTGCCCCTTGCTGGGGCAGTACCCCCGGAGGCCAGGAAGGTCTGGGCAAGGCTGGCCAGGGGCAGGGGCCCTGCTGGGTCCTGCCCCTGGCCTGTGGGGCCTCTGAGCACAACCGGCCCTCTCCCGCTGGAAGACCTCCCCGGCTGCCTCCAAAGGCCGCTTTGCAAGCACTCTCGCCGGCTGTTCCCGCCAGCCGCGCCCAACGCTCCCAAGCCCGGGAGAAAAGCGCTTCGGGGTGGTGCTCTCTCCCGGCCCTTGCCCCTGAGCCTGGGGGCCAGGCAGGGGGTCCACACTCCCAGGCCAAGGCAGAACCACATGCACACGTCTGTTCCTGCCCCCTGCACCGGCAGAGAGCTCGGGGGAGCCAGAGTCTGTCAGGCAGCTGCTGGGCTGGCCGCCTGTGTGGGAAGGGGCAGAGCCGACCTAGGGGCACACTGGGCCTCTTGCTCTCCCTGCTGCCCTGAGGCTGCTGGGCCAAAGAGGTCTTGGGCATCCAGCCCCTTGCTGGTCCCTTCCCTCTGACGAGGCCCTCTGAGCTCCAGCCCCTTGCAGTGTGGAGACAGCCCCTGCCAGCAACCTCCTCTCCAAGGAGGCCTCAAGCGAGGCCTAGGCCCAGGGGAAAGGCACCAGCGGGGATGAGCCTGGGGAGGCGCCCGGGCATGTCTGGACCCAGTCCCCGCAGCCTGCCCCTTGCTGGGGCAGTACCCCCGGAGGCCAGGAAGGTCTGGGCAAGGCTGGCCAGGGGCAGGGGCCCTGCTGGGTCCTGCCCCTGGCCTGTGGGGCCTCTGAGCACAACCGGCCCTCTCCCGCTGGAAGACCTCCCCGGCTGCCTCCAAAGGCCGCTTTGCAAGCACTCTCGCCGGCTGTTCCCGCCAGCCGCGCCCAACGCTCCCAAGCCCGGGAGAAAAGCGCTTCGGGGTGGTGCTCTCTCCCGGCCCTTGCCCCTGAGCCTGGGGGCCAGGCAGGGGGTCCACACTCCCAGGCCAAGGCAGAACCACATGCACACGTCTGTTCCTGCCCCCTGCACCGGCAGAGAGCTCGGGGGAGCCAGAGTCTGTCAGGCAGCTGCTGGGCTGGCCGCCTGTGTGGGAAGGGGCAGAGCCGACCTAGGGGCACACTGGGCCTCTTGCTCTCCCTGCTGCCCTGAGGCTGCTGGGCCAAAGAGGTCTTGGGCATCCAGCCCCTTGCTGGTCCCTTCCCTCTGACGAGGCCCTCTGAGCTCCAGCCCCTTGCAGTGTGGAGACAGCCCCTGCCAGCAACCTCCTCTCCAAGGAGGCCTCAAGCGAGGCCTAGGCCCAGGGGAAAGGCACCAGCGGGGATGAGCCTGGGGAGGCGCCCGGGCATGTCTGGACCCAGTCCCCGCAGCCTGCCCCTTGCTGGGGCAGTACCCCCCGGAGGCCAGGAAGGTCTGGGCAAGGCTGGCCAGGGGCAGGGGCCCTGCTGGGTCCTGCCCCTGGCCTGTGGGGCCTCTGAGCACAACCGGCCCTCTCCCGCTGGAAGACCTCCCCGGCTGCCTCCAAAGGCCGCTTTGCAAGCACTCTCGCCGGCTGTTCCCGCCAGCCGCGCCCAACGCTCCCAAGCCCGGGAGAAAAGCGCTTCGGGGTGGTGCTCTCTCCCGGCCCTTGCCCCTGAGCCTGGGGGCCAGGCAGGGGGTCCACACTCCCAGGCCAAGGCAGAACCACATGCACACGTCTGTTCCTGCCCCCTGCACCGGCAGAGAGCTCGGGGGAGCCAGAGTCTGTCAGGCAGCTGCTGGGCTGGCCGCCTGTGTGGGAAGGGGCAGAGCCGACCTAGGGGCACACTGGGCCTCTTGCTCTCCCTGCTGCCCTGAGGCTGCTGGGCCAAAGAGGTCTTGGGCATCCAGCCCCTTGCTGGTCCCTTCCCTCTGACGAGGCCCTCTGAGCTCCAGCCCCTTGCAGTGTGGAGACAGCCCCTGCCAGCAACCTCCTCTCCAAGGAGGCCTCAAGCGAGGCCTAGGCCCAGGGGAAAGGCACCAGCGGGGATGAGCCTGGGGAGGCGCCCGGGCATGTCTGGACCCAGTCCCCGCAGCCTGCCCCTTGTTGGGGCAGTACCCCCGGAGGCCAGGAAGGTCTGGGCAAGGCTGGCCAGGGGCAGGGGCCCTGCTGGGTCCTGCCCCTGGCCTGTGGGGCCTCTGAGCACAACCGGCCCTCTCCCGCTGGAAGACCTCCCCGGCTGCCTCCAAAGGCCGCTTTGCAAGCACTCTCGCCGGCTGTTCCCGCCAGCCGCGCACAACGCTCCCAAGCCCGGGAGAAAAGCGCTTCGGGGTGGTGCTCTCTCCCGGCCCTTGCCCCTGAGCCTGGGGGCCAGGCAGGGGGTCCACACTCCCAGGCCAAGGCAGAACCACATGCACACGTCTGTTCCTGCCCCCTGCACCGGCAGAGAGCTCGGGGGAGCCAGAGTCTGTCAGGCAGCTGCTGGGCTGGCCGCCTGTGTGGGAAGGGGCAGAGCCGACCTAGGGGCACACTGGGCCTCTTGCTCTCCCTGCTGCCCTGAGGCTGCTGGGCCAAAGAGGTCTTGGGCATCCAGCCCCTTGCTGGTCCCTTCCCTCTGACGAGGCCCTCTGAGCTCCAGCCCCTTGCAGTGTGGAGACAGCCCCTGCCAGCAACCTCCTCTCCAAGGAGGCCTCAAGCGAGGCCTAGGCCCAGGGGAAAGGCACCAGCGGGGGTGAGCCTGGGGAGGCGCCCGGGCATGTCTGGACCCAGTCCCCGCAGCCTGCCCCTTGCTGGGGCAGTACCCCCGGAGGCCAGGAAGGGCTGGGCAAGGCTGGCCAGGGGCAGGGGCCCTGCTGGGTCCTGCCCCTGGCCTGTGGGGCCTCTGAGCACAACCGGCCCTCTCCCGCTGGAAGACCTCCCCGGCTGCCTCCAAAGGCCGCTTTGCAAGCACTCTCGCCGGCTGTTCCCGCCAGCCGCGCCCAACGCTCCCAAGCCCGGGAGAAAAGCGCTTCGGGGTGGTGCTCTCTCCCGGCCCTTGCCCCTGAGCCTGGGGGCCAGGCAGGGGGTCCACACTCCCAGGCCAAGGCAGAACCACATGCACACGTCTGTTCCTGCCCCCTGCACCGGCAGAGAGCTCGGGGGAGCCAGAGTCTGTCAGGCAGCTGCTGGGCTGGCCGCCTGTGTGGGAAGGGGCAGAGCCGACCTAGGGGCACACTGGGCCTCTTGCTCTCCCTGCTGCCCTGAGGCTGCTGGGCCAAAGAGGTCTTGGGCATCCAGCCCCTTGCTGGTCCCTTCCCTCTGACGAGGCCCTCTGAGCTCCAGCCCCTTGCAGTGTGGAGACAGCCCCTGCCAGCAACCTCCTCTCCAAGGAGGCCTCAAGCGAGGCCTAGGCCCAGGGGAAAGGCACCAGCGGGGATGAGCCTGGGGAGGCGCCCGGGCATGTCTGGACCCAGTCCCCGCAGCCTGTCCCTTGCTGGGGCAGTACCCCCGGAGGCCAGGAAGGTCTGGGCAAGGCTGGCCAGGGGCAGGGGCCCTGCTGGGTCCTGCCCCTGGCCTGTGGGGCCTCTGAGCACAACCGGCCCTCTCCCGCTGGAAGACCTCCCCGGCTGCCTCCAAAGGCCGCTTTGCAAGCACTCTCGCCGGCTGTTCCCGCCAGCCGCGCCCAACGCTCCCAAGCCCGGGAGAAAAGCGCTTCGGGGTGGTGCTCTCTCCCGGCCCTTGCCCCTGAGCCTGGGGGCCAGGCAGGGGGTCCACACTCCCAGGCCAAGGCAGAACCACATGCACACGTCTGTTCCTGCCCCCTGCACCGGCAGAGAGCTCGGGGGAGCCAGAGTCTGTCAGGCAGCTGCTGGGCTGGCCGCCTGTGTGGGAAGGGGCAGAGCCGACCTAGGGGCACACTGGGCCTCTTGCTCTCCCTGCTGCCCTGAGGCTGCTGGGCCAAAGAGGTCTTGGGCATCCAGCCCCTTGCTGGTCCCTTCCCTCTGACGAGGCCCTCTGAGCTCCAGCCCCTTGCAGTGTGGAGACAGCCCCTGCCAGCAACCTCCTCTCCACGGAGGCCTCAAGCGAGGCCTAGGCCCAGGGGAAAGGCACCAGCGGGGATGAGCCTGGGGAGGCGCCCGGGCATGTCTGGACCCAGTCCCCGCAGCCTGCCCCTTGCTGGGGCAGTACCCCCGGAGGCCAGGAAGGTCTGGGCAAGGCTGGCCAGGGGCAGGGGCCCTGCTGGGTCCTGCCCCTGGCCTGTGGGGCCTCTGAGCACAACCGGCCCTCTCCCGCTGGAAGACCTCCCCGGCTGCCTCCAAAGGCCGCTTTGCAAGCACTCTCGCCGGCTGTTCCCGCCAGCCGCGCCCAACGCTCCCAAGCCCGGGAGAAAAGCGCTTCGGGGTGGTGCTCTCTCCCGGCCCTTGCCCCTGAGCCTGGGGGCCAGGCAGGGGGTCCACACTCCCAGGCCAAGGCAGAACCACATGCACACGTCTGTTCCTGCCCCCTGCACCGGCAGAGAGCTCGGGGGAGCCAGAGTCTGTCAGGCAGCTGCTGGGCTGGCCGCCTGTGTGGGAAGGGGCAGAGCCGACCTAGGCGCACACTGGGCCTCTTGCTCTCCCTGCTGCCCTGAGGCTGCTGGGCCAAAGAGGTCTTGGGCATCCAGCCCCTTGCTGGGCCCTTCCCTCTGACGAGGCCCTCTGAGCTCCAGCCCCTTGCAGTGTGGAGACAGCCCCTGCCAGCAACCTCCTCTCCACGGAGGCCTCAAGCGAGGCCTAGGCCCAGGGGAAAGGCACCAGCGGGGATGAGCCTGGGGAGGCGCCCGGGCATGTCTGGACCCAGTCCCCGCAGCCTGCCCCTTGCTGGGGCAGTACCCCCGGAGGCCAGGAAGGTCTGGGCAAGGCTGGCCAGGGGCAGGGGCCCTGCTGGGTCCTGCCCCTGGCCTGTGGGGCCTCTGAGCACAACCGGCCCTCTCCCGCTGGAAGACCTCCCCGGCTGCCTCCAAAGGCCGCTTTGCAAGCACTCTCGCCGGCTGTTCCCGCCAGCCGCGCCCAACGCTCCCAAGCCCGGGAGAAAAGCGCTTCGGGGTGGTGCTCTCTCCCGGCCCTTGCCCCTGAGCCTGGGGGCCAGGCAGGGGGTCCACACTCCCAGGCCAAGGCAGAACCACATGCACACGTCTGTTCCTGCCCCCTGCACCGGCAGAGAGCTCGGGGGAGCCAGAGTCTGTCAGGCAGCTGCTGGGCTGGCCGCCTGTGTGGGAAGGGGCAGAGCCGACCTAGGCGCACACTGGGCCTCTTGCTCTCCCTGCTGCCCTGAGGCTGCTGGGCCAAAGAGGTCTTGGGCATCCAGCCCCTTGCTGGTCCCTTCCCTCTGACGAGGCCCTCTGAGCTCCAGCACCTTGCAGTGTGGAGACAGCCCCTGCCAGCAACCTCCTCTCCAAGGAGGCCTCAAGCGAGGCCTAGGCCCAGGGGAAAGGCACCAGCGGGGATGAGCCTGGGGAGGCGCCCGGGCATGTGTGGACCCAGTCCCCGCAGCCTGCCCCTTGCTGGGGCAGTACCCCCGGAGGCCAGGAAGGTCTGGGCAAGGCTGGCCAGGGGCAGGGTCCCTGCTGGGTCCTGCCCCTGGCCTGTGGGGCCTCTGAGCACAACCGGCCCTCTCCCGCTGGAAGACCTCCCCGGCTGCCTCCAAAGGCCGCTTTGCAAGCACTTTCGCCGGCTGTTCCCGCCAGCCACGCCCAACGCTCCCAAGCCCGGGAGAAAAGCGCTTCGGGGTGGTGCTCTCTCCCGGCCCTTGCCCCTGAGCCTGGGGGCCAGGCAGGGGGTCCACACTCCCAGGCCAAGGCAGAACCACATGCACACGTCTGTTCCTGCCCCCTGCACCGGCAGAGAGCTCGGGGGAGCCAGAGTCTGTCAGGCAGCTGCTGGGCTGGCCGCCTGTGTGGGAAGGGGCAGAGCCGACCTAGGGGCACACTGGGCCTCTTGCTCTCCCTGCTGCCCTGAGGCTGCTGGGCCAAAGAGGTCTTGGGCATCCAGCCCCTTGCTGGTCCCTTCCCTCTGACGAGGCCCTCTGAGCTCCAGCCCCTTGCAGTGTGGAGACAGCCCCTGCCAGCAACCTCCTCTCCAAGGAGGCCTCAAGCGAGGCCTAGGCCCAGGGGAAAGGCACCAGCGGGAATGAGCCTGGGGAGGCGCCCGGGCATGTCTGGACCCAGTCCCCGCAGCCTGCCCCTTGCTGGGGCAGTACCCCCGGAGGCCAGGAAGGTCTGGGCAAGGCTGGCCAGGGGCAGGGGCCCTGCTGGGTCCTGCCCCTGGCCTGTGGGGCCTCTGAGCACAACCGGCCCTCTCCCGCTGGAAGACCTCCCCGGCTGCCTCCAAAGGCCGCTTTGCAAGCACTCTCGCCGGCTGTTCCCGCCAGCCGCGCACAACGCTCCCAAGCCCGGGAGAAAAGCGCTTCGGGGTGGTGCTCTCTCCCGGCCCTTGCCCCTGAGCCTGGGGGCCAGGCAGGGGGTCCACACTCCCAGGCCAAGGCAGAACCACATGCACACGTCTGTTCCTGCCCCCTGCACCGGCAGAGAGCTCGGGGGAGCCAGAGTCTGTCAGGCAGCTGCTGGGCTGGCCGCCTGTGTGGGAAGGGGCAGAGCCGACCTAGGCGCACACTGGGCCTCTTGCTCTCCCTGCTGCCCTGAGGCTGCTGGGCCAAAGAGGTCTTGGGCATCCAGCCCCTTGCTGGTCCCTTCCCTCTGACGAGGCCCTCTGAGCTCCAGCCCCTTGCAGTGTGGAGACAGCCCCTGCCAGCAACCTCCTCTCCAAGGAGGCCTCAAGCGAGGACTAGGCCCAGGGGAAAGGCACCAGCGGGGATGAGCCTGGGGAGGCGCCCGGGCATGTGTGGACCCAGTCCCCGCAGCCTGCCCCTTGCTGGGGCAGTACCCCCGGAGGCCAGGAAGGTCTGGGCAAGGCTGGCCAGGGGCAGGGGCCCTGCTGGGTCCTGCCCCTGGCCTGTGGGGCCTCTGAGCACAACCGGCCCTCTCCCGCTGGAAGACCTCCCCGGCTGCCTCCAAAGGCCGCTTTGCAAGCACTCTCGCCGGCTGTTCCCGCCAGCCGCGCCCAACGCTCCCAAGCCCGGGAGAAAAGCGCTTCGGGGTGGTGCTCTCTCCCGGCCCTTGCCCCTGAGCCTGGGGGCCAGGCAGGGGGTCCACACTCCCAGGCCAAGGCAGAACCACATGCACACGTCTGTTCTTGCCCCCTGCACCGGCAGAGAGCTCGGGGGAGCCAGAGTCTGTCAGGCAGCTGCTGGGCTGGCCGCCTGTGTGGGAAGGGGCAGAGCCGACCTAGGGGCACACTGGGCCTCTTGCTCTCCCTGCTGCCCTGAGGCTGCTGGGCCAAAGAGGTCTTGGGCATCCAGCCCCTTGCTGGTCCCTTCCCTCTGACGAGGCCCTCTGAGCTCCAGCCCCTTGCAGTGTGGAGACAGCCCCTGCCAGCAACCTCCTCTCCAAGGAGGCCTCAAGCGAGGCCTAGGCCCAGGGGAAAGGCACCAGCGGGGATGAGCCTGGGGAGGCGCCCGGGCATGTCTGGACCCAGTCCCCGCAGCCTGCCCCTTGCTGGGGCAGTACCCCCGGAGGCCAGGAAGGTCTGGGCAAGGCTGGCCAGGGGCAGGGGCCCTGCTGGGTCCTGCCCCTGGCCTGTGGGGCCTCTGAGCACAACCGGCCCTCTCCCGCTGGAAGACCTCCCCGGCTGCCTCCAAAGGCCGCTTTGCAAGCACTCTCGCCGGCTGTTCCCGCCAGCCGCGCCCAACGCTCCCAAGCCCGGGAGAAAAGCGCTTCGGGGTGGTGCTCTCTCCCGGCCCTTGCCCCTGAGCCTGGGGGCCAGGCAGGGGGTCCACACTCCCAGGCCAAGGCAGAACCACATGCACACGTCTGTTCCTGCCCCCTGCACCGGCAGAGAGCTCGGGGGAGCCAGAGTCTGTCAGGCAGCTGCTGGGCTGGCCGCCTGTGTGGGAAGGGGCAGAGCCGACCTAGGGGCACACTGGGCCTCTTGCTCTCCCTGCTGCCCTGAGGCTGCTGGGCCAAAGAGGTCTTGGGCATCCAGCCCCTTGCTGGGCCCTTCCCTCTGACGAGGCCCTCTGAGCTCCAGCCCCTTGCAGTGTGGAGACAGCCCCTGCCAGCAACCTCCTCTCCAAGGAGGCCTCAAGAGAGGCCTAGGCCCAGGGGAAAGGCACCAGCGGGGATGAGCCTGGGGAGGCGCCCGGGCATGTCTGGACCCAATCCCCGCAGCCTGCCCCTTGCTGGGGCAGTACCCCCGGAGGCCAGGAAGGTCTGGGCAAGGCTGGCCAGGGGCAGGGGCCCTGCTGGGTCCTGCCCCTGGCCTGTGGGGCCTCTGAGCACAACCGGCCCTCTCCCGCTGGAAGACCTCCCCGGCTGCCTCCAAAGGCCGCTTTGCAAGCGCTCTCGCCGGCTGTTCCCGCCAGCCGCGCCCAACGCTCCCAAGCCCGGGAGAAAAGCACTTCGGGGTGGTGCTCTCTCCCGGCCCTTGCCCCTGAGCCTGGGGGCCAGGCAGGGGGTCCACACTCCCAGGCCAAGGCAGAACCACATGCACACGTCTGTTCCTGCCCCCTGCACCGGCAGAGAGCTCGGGGGAGCCAGAGTCTGTCAGGCAGCTGCTGGGCTGGCCGCCTGTGTGGGAAGGGGCAGAGCCGACCTAGGGGCACACTGGGCCTCTTGCTCTCCCTGCTGCCCTGAGGCTGCTGGGCCAAAGAGGTCTTGGGCATCCAGCCCCTTGCTGGTCCCTTCCCTCTGACGAGGCCCTCTGAGCTCCAGCCCCTTGCAGTGTGGAGACAGCCCCTGCCAGCAACCTCCTCTCCAAGGAGGCCTCAAGCGAGGCCTAGGCCCAGGGGAAAGGCACCAGCGGGAATGAGCCTGGGGAGGCGCCCGGGCATGTCTGGACCCAGTCCCCGCAGCCTGCCCCTTGCTGGGGCAGTACCCCCGGAGGCCAGGAAGGTCTGGGCAAGGCTGGCCAGGGGCAGGGGCCCTGCTGGGTCCTGCCCCTGGCCTGTGGGGCCTCTGAGCACAACCGGCCCTCTCCCGCTGGAAGACCTCCCCGGCTGCCTCCAAAGGCCGCTTTGCAAGCACTCTCGCCGGCTGTTCCCGCCAGCCGCGCACAACGCTCCCAAGCCCGGGAGAAAAGCGCTTCGGGGTGGTGCTCTCTCCCGGCCCTTGCCCCTGAGCCTGGGGGCCAGGCAGGGGGTCCACACTCCCAGGCCAAGGCAGAACCACATGCAAACGTCTGTTCTTGCCCCCTGCACCGGCAGAGAGCTCGGGGGAGCCAGAGTCTGTCAGGCAGCTGCTGGGCTGGCTGCCTGTGTGGGAAGGGGCAGAGCCGACCTAGGGGCACACTGGGCCTCTTGCTCTCCCTGCTGCCCTGAGGCTGCTGGGCCAAAGAGGTCTTGGGCATCCAGCCCCTTGCTGGTCCCTTCCCTCTGACGAGGCCCTCTGAGCTCCAGCCCCTTGCAGTGTGGAGACAGCCCCTGCCAGCAACCTCCTCTCCAAGGAGGCCTCAAGCGAGGCCTAGGCCCAGGGGAAAGGCACCAGCGGGGATGAGCCTGGGGAGGCGCCCGGGCATGTCTGGACCCAGTCCCCGCAGCCTGCCCCTTGCTGGGGCAGTACCCCCGGAGGCCAGGAAGGTCTGGGCAAGGCTGGCCAGGGGCAGGGGCCCTGCTGGGTCCTGCCCCTGGCCTGTGGGGCCTCTGAACACAACCGGCCCTCTCCCGCTGGAAGACCTCCCCGGCTGCCTCCAAAGGCCGCTTTGCAAGCACTCTCGCCGGCTGTTCCCGCCAGCCGCGCCCAACGCTCCCAAGCCCGGGAGAAAAGCGCTTCGGGGTGGTGCTCTCTCCCGGCCCTTGCCCCTGAGCCTGGGGGCCAGGCAGGGGGTCCACACTCCCAGGCCAAGGCAGAACCACATGCACACGTCTGTTCCTGCCCCCTGCACCGGCAGAGAGCTCGGGGGAGCCAGAGTCTGTCAGGCAGCTGCTGGGCTGGCCGCCTGTGTGGGAAGGGGCAGAGCCGACCTAGGGGCACACTGGGCCTCTTGCTCTCCCTGCTGCCCTGAGGCTGCTGGGCCAAAGAGGTCTTGGGCATCCAGCCCCTTGCTGGGCCCTTCCCTCTGACGAGGCCCTCTGAGCTCCAGCCCCTTGCAGTGTGGAGACAGCCCCTGCCAGCAACCTCCTCTCCAAGGAGGCCTCAAGAGAGGCCTAGGCCCAGGGGAAAGGCACCAGCGGGGATGAGCCTGGGGAGGCGCCCGGGCATGTCTGGACCCAGTCCCCGCAGCCTGCCCCTTGCTGGGGCAGTACCCCCGGAGGCCAGGAAGGTCTGGGCAAGGCTGGCCAGGGGCAGGGGCCCTGCTGGGTCCTGCCCCTGGCCTGTGGGGCCTCTGAGCACAACCGGCCCTCTCCCGCTGGAAGACCTCCCCGGCTGCCTCCAAAGGCCGCTTTGCAAGCACTCTCGCCGGCTGTTCCCGCCAGCCGCGCCCAACGCTCCCAAGCCCGGGAGAAAAGCGCTTCGGGGTGGTGCTCTCTCCCGGCCCTTGCCCCTGAGCCTGGGGGCCAGGCAGGGGGTCCACACTCCCAGGCCAAGGCAGAACCACATGCACACGTCTGTTCCTGCCCCCTGCACCGGCAGAGAGCTCGGGGGAGCCAGAGTCTGTCAGGCAGCTGCTGGGCTGGCCGCCTGTGTGGGAAGGGGCAGAGCCGACCTAGGGGCACACTGGGCCTCTTGCTCTCCCTGCTGCCCTGAGGCTGCTGGGCCAAAGAGGTCTTGGGCATCCAGCCCCTTGCTGGTCCCTTCCCTCTGACGAGGCCCTCTGAGCTCCAGCCCCTTGCAGTGTGGAGACAGCCCCTGCCAGCAACCTCCTCTCCAAGGAGGCCTCAAGCGAGGCCTAGGCCCAGGGGAAAGGCACCAGCGGGAATGAGCCTGGGGAGGCGCCCGGGCATGTCTGGACCCAGTCCCCGCAGCCTGCCCCTTGCTGGGGCAGTACCCCCGGAGGCCAGGAAGGTCTGGGCAAGGCTGGCCAGGGGCAGGGGCCCTGCTGGGTCCTGCCCCTGGCCTGTGGGGCCTCTGAGCACAACCGGCCCTCTCCCGCTGGAAGACCTCCCCGGCTGCCTCCAAAGGCCGCTTTGCAAGCACTCTCGCCGGCTGTTCCCGCCAGCCGCGCACAACGCTCCCAAGCCCGGGAGAAAAGCGCTTCGGGGTGGTGCTCTCTCCCGGCCCTTGCCCCTGAGCCTGGGGGCCAGGCAGGGGGTCCACACTCCCAGGCCAAGGCAGAACCACATGCACACGTCTGTTCCTGCCCCCTGCACCGGCAGAGAGCTCGGGGGAGCCAGAGTCTGTCAGGCAGCTGCTGGGCTGGCCGCCTGTGTGGGAAGGGGCAGAGCCGACCTAGGGGCACACTGGGCCTCTTGCTCTCCCTGCTGCCCTGAGGCTGCTGGGCCAAAGAGGTCTTGGGCATCCAGCCCCTTGCTGGTCCCTTCCCTCTGACGAGGCCCTCTGAGCTCCAGCCCCTTGCAGTGTGGAGACAGCCCCTGCCAGCAACCTCCTCTCCAAGGAGGCCTCAAGCGAGGACTAGGCCCAGGGGAAAGGCACCAGCGGGGATGAGCCTGGGGAGGCGCCCTGGCATGTGTGGACCCAGTCCCCGCAGCCTGCCCCTTGCTGGGGCAGTACCCCCGGAGGCCAGGAAGGTCTGGGCAAGGCTGGCCAGGGGCAGGGGCCCTGCTGGGTCCTGCCCCTGGCCTGTGGGGCCTCTGAGCACAACCGGCCCTCTCCCGCTGGAAGACCTCCCCGGCTGCCTCCAAAGGCCGCTTTGCAAGCACTCTCGCCGGCTGTTCCCGCCAGCCGCGCCCAACGCTCCCAAGCCCGGGAGAAAAGCGCTTCGGGGTGGTGCTCTCTCCCGGCCCTTGCCCCTGAGCCTGGGGGCCAGGCAGGGGGTCCACACTCCCAGGCCAAGGCAGAACCACATGCACACGTCTGTTCTTGCCCCCTGCACCGGCAGAGAGCTCGGGGGAGCCAGAGTCTGTCAGGCAGCTGCTGGGCTGGCCGCCTGTGTGGGAAGGGGCAGAGCCGACCTAGGGGCACACTGGGCCTCTTGCTCTCCCTGCTGCCCTGAGGCTGCTGGGCCAAAGAGGTCTTGGGCATCCAGCCCCTTGCTGGTCCCTTCCCTCTGACGAGGCCCTCTGAGCTCCAGCCCCTTGCAGTGTGGAGACAGCCCCTGCGAGCAACCTCCTCTCCAAGGAGGCCTCAAGCGAGGCCTAGGCCCAGGGGAAAGGCACCAGCGGGGATGAGCCTGGGGAGGCGCCCGGGCATGTCTGGACCCAGTCCCCGCAGCCTGCCCCTTGCTGGGGCAGTACCCCCGGAGGCCAGGAAGGTCTGGGCAAGGCTGGCCAGGGGCAGGGGCCCTGCTGGGTCCTGCCCCTGGCCTGTGGGGCCTCTGAGCACAACCGGCCCTCTCCCGCTGGAAGACCTCCCCGGCTGCCTCCAAAGGCCGCTTTGCAAGCACTCTCGCCGGCTGTTCCCGCCAGCCGCGCCCAACGCTCCCAAGCCCGGGAGAAAAGCACTTCGGGGTGGTGCTCTCTCCCGGCCCTTGCCCCTGAGCCTGGGGGCCAGGCAGGGGGTCCACACTCCCAGGCCAAGGCAGAACCACATGCACACGTCTGTTCCTGCCCCCTGCACCGGCAGAGAGCTCGGGGGAGCCAGAGTCTGTCAGGCAGCTGCTGGGCTGGCCGCCTGTGTGGGAAGGGGCAGAGCCGACCTAGGGGCACACTGGGCCTCTTGCTCTCCCTGCTGCCCTGAGGCTGCTGGGCCAAAGAGGTCTTGGGCATCCAGCCCCTTGCTGGTCCCTTCCCTCTGACGAGGCCCTCTGAGCTCCAGCCCCTTGCAGTGTGGAGACAGCCCCTGCCAGCAACCTCCTCTCCAAGGAGGCCTCAAGAGAGGCCTAGGCCCAGGGGAAAGGCACCAGCGGGGATGAGCCTGGGGAGGCGCCCGGGCATGTCTGGACCCAGTCCCCGCAGCCTGCCCCTTGCTGGGGCAGTACCCCCGGAGGCCAGGAAGGTCTGGGCAAGGCTGGCCAGGGGCAGGGGCCCTGCTGGGTCCTGCCCCTGGCCTGTGGGGCCTCTGAGCACAACCGGCCCTCTCCCGCTGGAAGACCTCCCCGGCTGCCTCCAAAGGCCGCTTTGCAAGCGCTCTCGCCGGCTGTTCCCGCCAGCCGCGCCCAACGCTCCCAAGCCCGGGAGAAAAGCACTTCGGGGTGGTGCTCTCTCCCGGCCCTTGCCCCTGAGCCTGGGGGCCAGGCAGGGGGTCCACACTCCCAGGCCAAGGCAGAACCACATGCACACGTCTGTTCCTGCCCCCTGCACCGGCAGAGAGCTCGGGGGAGCCAGAGTCTGTCAGGCAGCTGCTGGGCTGGCCGCCTGTGTGGGAAGGGGCAGAGCCGACCTAGGGGCACACTGGGCCTCTTGCTCTCCCTGCTGCCCTGAGGCTGCTGGGCCAAAGAGGTCTTGAGCATCCAGCCCCTTGCTGGTCCCTTCCCTCTGACGAGGCCCTCTGAGCTCCAGCCCCTTGCAGTGTGGAGACAGCCCCTGCCAGCAACCTCCTCTCCAAGGAGGCCTCAAGCGAGGCCTAGGCCCAGGGGAAAGGCACCAGCGGGAATGAGCCTGGGGAGGCGCCCGGGCATGTCTGGACCCAGTCCCCGCAGCCTGCCCCTTGCTGGGGCAGTACCCCCGGAGGCCAGGAAGGTCTGGGCAAGGCTGGCCAGGGGCAGGGGCCCTGCTGGGTCCTGCCCCTGGCCTGTGGGGCCTCTGAGCACAACCGGCCCTCTCCCGCTGGAAGACCTCCCCGGCTGCCTCCAAAGGCCGCTTTGCAAGCACTCTCGCCGGCTGTTCCCGCCAGCCGCGCACAACGCTCCCAAGCCCGGGAGAAAAGCGCTTCGGGGTGGTGCTCTCTCCCGGCCCTTGCCCCTGAGCCTGGGGGCCAGGCAGGGGGTCCACACTCCCAGGCCAAGGCAGAACCACATGCACACGTCTGTTCTTGCCCCCTGCACCGGCAGAGAGCTCGGGGGAGCCAGAGTCTGTCAGGCAGCTGCTGGGCTGGCCGCCTGTGTGGGAAGGGGCAGAGCCGACCTAGGGGCACACTGGGCCTCTTGCTCTCCCTGCTGCCCTGAGGCTGCTGGGCCAAAGAGGTCTTGGGCATCCAGCCCCTTGCTGGTCCCTTCCCTCTGACGAGGCCCTCTGAGCTCCAGCCCCTTGCAGTGTGGAGACAGCCCCTGCCAGCAACCTCCTCTCCAAGGAGGCCTCAAGCGAGGCCTAGGCCCAGGGGAAAGGCACCAGCGGGGATGAGCCTGGGGAGGCGCCCGGGCATGTCTGGACCCAGTCCCCGCAGCCTGCCCCTTGCTGGGGCAGTACCCCCGGAGGCCAGGAAGGTCTGGGCAAGGCTGGCCAGGGGCAGGGGCCCTGCTGGGTCCTGCCCCTGGCCTGTGGGGCCTCTGAACACAACCGGCCCTCTCCCGCTGGAAGACCTCCCCGGCTGCCTCCAAAGGCCGCTTTGCAAGCACTCTCGCCGGCTGTTCCCGCCAGCCGCGCCCAACGCTCCCAAGCCCGGGAGAAAAGCGCTTCGGGGTGGTGCTCTCTCCCGGCCCTTGCCCCTGAGCCTGGGGGCCAGGCAGGGGGTCCACACTCCCAGGCCAAGGCAGAACCACATGCACACGTCTGTTCCTGCCCCCTGCACCGGCAGAGAGCTCGGGGGAGCCAGAGTCTGTCAGGCAGCTGCTGGGCTGGCCGCCTGTGTGGGAAGGGGCAGAGCCGACCTAGGGGCACACTGGGCCTCTTGCTCTCCCTGCTGCCCTGAGGCTGCTGGGCCAAAGAGGTCTTGGGCATCCAGCCCCTTGCTGGGCCCTTCCCTCTGACGAGGCCCTCTGAGCTCCAGCCCCTTGCAGTGTGGAGACAGCCCCTGCCAGCAACCTCCTCTCCAAGGAGGCCTCAAGAGAGGCCTAGGCCCAGGGGAAAGGCACCAGCGGGGATGAGCCTGGGGAGGCGCCCGGGCATGTCTGGACCCAGTCCCCGCAGCCTGCCCCTTGCTGGGGCAGTACCCCCGGAGGCCAGGAAGGTCTGGGCAAGGCTGGCCAGGGGCAGGGGCCCTGCTGGGTCCTGCCCCTGGCCTGTGGGGCCTCTGAGCACAACCGGCCCTCTCCCGCTGGAAGACCTCCCCGGCTGCCTCCAAAGGCCGCTTTGCAAGCGCTCTCGCCGGCTGTTCCCGCCAGCCGCGCCCAACGCTCCCAAGCCCGGGAGAAAAGCACTTCGGGGTGGTGCTCTCTCCCGGCCCTTGCCCCTGAGCCTGGGGGCCAGGCAGGGGGTCCACACTCCCAGGCCAAGGCAGAACCACATGCACACGTCTGTTCCTGCCCCCTGCACCGGCAGAGAGCTCGGGGGAGCCAGAGTCTGTCAGGCAGCTGCTGGGCTGGCCGCCTGTGTGGGAAGGGGCAGAGCCGACCTAGGGGCACACTGGGCCTCTTGCTCTCCCTGCTGCCCTGAGGCTGCTGGGCCAAAGAGGTCTTGGGCATCCAGCCCCTTGCTGGTCCCTTCCCTTTGACGAGGCCCTCTGAGCTCCAGCCCCTTGCAGTGTGGAGACAGCCCCTGCCAGCAACCTCCTCTCCAAGGAGGCCTCAAGCGAGGCCTAGGCCCAGGGGAAAGGCACCAGCGGGAATGAGCCTGGGGAGGCGCCCGGGCATGTCTGGACCCAGTCCCCGCAGCCTGCCCCTTGCTGGGGCAGTACCCCCGGAGGCCAGGAAGGTCTGGGCAAGGCTGGCCAGGGGCAGGGGCCCTGCTGGGTCCTGCCCCTGGCCTGTGGGGCCTCTGAGCACAACCGGCCCTCTCCCGCTGGAAGACCTCCCCGGCTGCCTCCAAAGGCCGCTTTGCAAGCACTCTCGCCGGCTGTTCCCGCCAGCCGCGCCCAACACTCCCAAGCCCGGGAGAAAAGCGCTTCGGGGTGGTGCTCTCTCCCGGCCCTTGCCCCTGAGCCTGGGGGCCAGGCAGGGGGTCCACACTCCCAGGCCAAGGCAGAACCACATGCACACGTCTGTTCCTGCCCCCTGCACCGGCAGAGAGCTCGGGGGAGCCAGAGTCTGTCAGGCAGCTGCTGGGCTGGCCGCCTGTGTGGGAAGGGGCAGAGCCGACCTAGGGGCACACTGGGCCTCTTGCTCTCCCTGCTGCCCTGAGGCTGCTGGGCCAAAGAGGTCTTGGGCATCCAGCCCCTTGCTGGGCCCTTCCCTCTGACGAGGCCCTCTGAGCTCCAGCCCCTTGCAGTGTGGAGACAGCCCCTGCCAGCAACCTCCTCTCCAAGGAGGCCTCAAGCGAGGCCTAGGCCCAGGGGAAAGGCACCAGCGGGGATGAGCCTGGGGAGGCGCCCGGGCATGTCTGGACCCAGTCCCCGCAGCCTGCCCCTTGCTGGGGCAGTACCCCTGGAGGCCAGGAAGGTCTGGGCAAGGCTGGCCAGGGGCAGGGGCCCTGCTGGGTCCTGCCCCTGGCCTGTGGGGCCTCTGAGCACAACCGGCCCTCTCCCTCTGGAAGACCTCCCCGGCTGCCTCCAAAGGCCGCTTTGCAAGCACTCTCGCCGGCTGTTCCCGCCAGCCGCGCACAACGCTCCCAAGCCCGGGAGAAAAGCGCTTCGGGGTGGTGCTCTCTCCCGGCCCTTGCCCCTGAGCCTGGGGGCCAGGCAGGGGGTCCACACTCCCAGGCCAAGGCAGAACCACATGCACACGTCTGTTCCTGCCCCCTGCACCGGCAGAGAGCTCGGGGGAGCCAGAGTCTGTCAGGCAGCTGCTGGGCTGGCCGCCTGTGTGGGAAGGGGCAGAGCCGACCTAGGGGCACACTGGGCCTCTTGCTCTCCCTGCTGCCCTGAGGCTGCTGGGCCAAAGAGGTCTTGGGCATCCAGCCCCTTGCTGGGCCCTTCCCTCTGACGAGGCCCTCTGAGCTCCAGCCCCTTGCAGTGTGGAGACAGCCCCTGCCAGCAACCTCCTCTCCAAGGAGGCCTCAAGAGAGGCCTAGGCCCAGGGGAAAGGCACCAGCGGGGATGAGCCTGGGGAGGCGCCCGGGCATGTCTGGACCCAGTCCCCGCAGCCTGCCCCTTGCTGGGGCAGTATCCCCGGAGGCCAGGAAGGTCTGGGCAAGGCTGGCCAGGGGCAGGGGCCCTGCTGGGTCCTGCCCCTGGCCTGTGGGGCCTCTGAGCACAACCGGCCCTCTCCCGCTGGAAGACCTCCCCGGCTGCCTCCAAAGGCCGCTTTGCAAGCACTCTCGCCGGCTGTTCCCGCCAGCCGCGCACAACGCTCCCAAGCCCGGGAGAAAAGCGCTTCGGGGTGGTGCTCTCTCCCGGCCCTTGCCCCTGAGCCTGGGGGCCAGGCAGGGGGTCCACACTCCCAGGCCAAGGCAGAACCACATGCACACGTCTGTTCCTGCCCCCTGCACCGGCAGAGAGCTCGGGGGAGCCAGAGTCTGTCAGGCAGCTGCTGGGCTGGCCGCCTGTGTGGGAAGGGGCAGAGCCGACCTAGGGGCACACTGGGCCTCTTGCTCTCCCTGCTGCCCTGAGGCTGCTGGGCCAAAGAGGTCTTGGGCATCCAGCCCCTTGCTGGTCCCTTCCCTCTGACGAGGCCCTCTGAGCTCCAGCCCCTTGCAGTGTGGAGACAGCCCCTGCCAGCAACCTCCTCTCCAAGGAGGCCTCAAGCGAGGCCTAGGCCCAGGGGAAAGGCACCAGCGGGGATGAGCCTGGGGAGGCGCCCGGGCATGTCTGGACCCAGTCCCCGCAGCCTGCCCCTTGCTGGGGCAGTACCCCCGGAGGCCAGGAAGGTCTGGGCAAGGCTGGCCAGGGGCAGGGGCCCTGCTGGGTCCTGCCCCTGGCCTGTGGGGCCTCTGAGCACAACCGGCCCTCTCCCGCTGGAAGACCTCCCCGGCTGCCTCCAAAGGCCGCTTTGCAAGCACTCTCGCCGGCTGTTCCCGCCAGCCGCGCCCAACGCTCCCAAGCCCGGGAGAAAAGCGCTTCGGGGTGGTGCTCTCTCCCGGCCCTTGCCCCTGAGCCTGGGGGCCAGGCAGGGGGTCCACACTCCCAGGCCAAGGCAGAACCACATGCACACGTCTGTTCCTGCCCCCTGCACCGGCAGAGAGCTCGGGGGAGCCAGAGTCTGTCAGGCAGCTGCTGGGCTGGCCGCCTGTGTGGGAAGGGGCAGAGCCGACCTAGGGGCACACTGGGCCTCTTGCTCTCCCTGCTGCCCTGAGGCTGCTGGGCCAAAGAGGTCTTGGGCATCCAGCCCCTTGCTGGGCCCTTCCCTCTGACGAGGCCCTCTGAGCTCCAGCCCCTTGCAGTGTGGAGACAGCCCCTGCCAGCAACCTCCTCTCCACGGAGGCCTCAAGCGAGGCCTAGGCCCAGGGGAAAGGCACCAGCGGGGATGAGCCTGGGGAGGCGCCCGGGCATGTCTGGAACCAGTCCCCGCAGCCTGCCCCTTGCTGGGGCAGTACCCCCGGAGGCCAGGAAGGTCTGGGCAAGGCTGGCCAGGGGCAGGGGCCCTGCTGGGTCCTGCCCCTGGCCTGTGGGGCCTCTGAGCACAACCGGCCCTCTCCCGCTGGAAGAACTCCCCGGCTGCCTCCAAAGGCCGCTTTGCAAGCACTCTCGCCGGCTGTTTCCGCCAGCCGCGCACAACGCTCCCAAGCCCGGGAGAAAAGCGCTTCGGGGTGGTGCTCTCTCCTGGCCCTTGCCCCTGAGCCTGGGGGCCAGGCAGGGGGTCCACACTCCCAGGCCAAGGCAGAACCACATGCACACGTCTGTTCCTGCCCCCTGCACCGGCAGAGAGCTCGGGGGAGCCAGAGTCTGTCAGGCAGCTGCTGGGCTGGCCGCCTGTGTGGGAAGGGGCAGAGCCGACCTAGGGGCACACTGGGCCTCTTGCTCTCCCTGCTGCCCTGAGGCTGCTGGGCCAAAGAGGTCTTGGGCATCCAGCCCCTTGCTGGGCCCTTCCCTCTGACGAGGCCCTCTGAGCTCCAGCCCCTTGCAGTGTGGAGACAGCCCCTGCCAGCAACCTCCTCTCCAAGGAGGCCTCAAGAGAGGCCTAGGCCCAGGGGAAAGGCACTAGCGGGGATGAGAATGGGGAGGCGCCCGGGCATGTCTGGACCCAGTCCCCGCAGCCTGCCCCTTGCTGGGGCAGTATCCCCGGAGGCCAGGAAGGTCTGGGCAAGGCTGGCCAGGGGCAGAGGCCCTGCTGGGTCCCGCCCCTGGCCTGTGGGGCCTCTGAGCACAACCGGCCCTCTCCCGCTGGAAGACCTCCCCGGCTGCCTCCAAAGGCCGCTTTGCAAGCACTCTCGCCGGCTGTTCCCGCCAGCCGCGCACAACGCTCCCAAGCCCGGGAGAAAAGCGCTTCGGGGTGGTGCTCTCTCCCGGCCCTTGCCCCTGAGCCTGGGGGCCAGGCAGGGGGTCCACACTCCCAGGCCAAGGCAGAACCACATGCACACGTCTGTTCCTGCCCCCTGCACCGGCAGAGAGCTCGGGGGAGCCAGAGTCTGTCAGGCAGCTGCTGGGCTGGCCGCCTGTGTGGGAAGGGGCAGAGCCGACCTAGGGGCACACTGGGCCTCTTGCTCTCCCTGCTGCCCTGAGGCTGCTGGGCCAAAGAGATCTTGGGCATCCAGCCCCTTGCTGGTCCCTTCCCTCTGACGAGGCCCTCTGAGCTCCAGCCCCTTGCAGTGTGGAGACAGCCCCTGCCAGCAACCTCCTCTCCAAGGAGGCCTCAAGCGAGGCCTAGGCCCAGGGGAAAGGCACCAGCGGGGATGAGCCTGGGGAGGCGCCCGGGCATGTCTGGACCCAGTCCCCGCAGCCTGCCCCTTGCTGGGGCAGTACCCCCGGAGGCCAGGAAGGTCTGGGCAAGGCTGGCCAGGGGCAGGGGCCCTGCTGGGTCCTGCCCCTGGCCTGTGGGGCCTCTGAGCACAACCGGCCCTCTCCCGCTGGAAGACCTCCCCGGCTGCCTCCAAAGGCCGCTTTGCAAGCACTCTCGCCGGCTGTTCCCGCCAGCCGCGCACAACGCTCCCAAGCCCGGGAGAAAAGCGCTTCGGGGTGGTGCTCTCTCCCGGCCCTTGCCCCTGAGCCTGGGGGCCAGGCAGGGGGTCCACACTCCCAGGCCAAGGCAGAACCACATGCACACGTCTGTTCCTGCCCCCTGCACCGGCAGAGAGCTCGGGGGAGCCAGAGTCTGTCAGGCAGCTGCTGGGCTGGCCGCCTGTGTGGGAAGGGGCAGAGCCGACCTAGGGGCACACTGGGCCTCTTGCTCTCCCTGCTGCCCTGAGGCTGCTGGGCCAAAGAGGTCTTGGGCATCCAGCCCCTTGCTGGTCCCTTCCCTCTGACGAGGCCCTCTGAGCTCCAGCCCCTTGCAGTGTGGAGACAGCCCCTGCCAGCAACCTCCTCTCCAAGGAGGCCTCAAGCGAGGCCTAGGCCCAGGGGAAAGGCACCAGCGGGAATGAGCCTGGGGAGGCGCCCGGGCATGTCTGGACCCAGTCCCCGCAGCCTGCCCCTTGCTGGGGCAGTACCCCCGGAGGCCAGGAAGGTCTGGGCAAGGCTGGCCAGGGGCAGGGGCCCTGCTGGGTCCTGCCCCTGGCCTGTGGGGCCTCTGAGCACAACCGGCCCTCTCCCGCTGGAAGACCTCCCCGGCTGCCTCCAAAGGCCGCTTTGCAAGCACTCTCGCCGGCTGTTCCCGCCAGCCGCGCACAACGCTCCCAAGCCCGGGAGAAAAGCGCTTCGGGGTGGTGCTCTCTCCCGGCCCTTGCCCCTGAGCCTGGGGGCCAGGCAGGGGGTCCACACTCCCAGGCCAAGGCAGAACCACATGCAAACGTCTGTTCTTGCCCCCTGCACCGGCAGAGAGCTCGGGGGAGCCAGAGTCTGTCAGGCAGCTGCTGGGCTGGCTGCCTGTGTGGGAAGGGGCAGAGCCGACCTAGGGGCACACTGGGCCTCTTGCTCTCCCTGCTGCCCTGAGGCTGCTGGGCCAAAGAGGTCTTGGGCATCCAGCCCCTTGCTGGTCCCTTCCCTCTGACGAGGCCCTCTGAGCTCCAGCCCCTTGCAGTGTGGAGACAGCCCCTGCCAGCAACCTCCTCTCCATGGAGGCCTCAAGCGAGGCCTAGGCCCAGGGGAAAGGCACCAGCGGGGATGAGCCTGGGGAGGCGCCCGGGCATGTCTGGACCCAGTCCCCGCAGCCTGCCCCTTGCTGGGGCAGTACCCCCGGAGGCCAGGAAGGTCTGGGCAAGGCTGGCCAGGGGCAGGGGCCCTGCTGGGTCCTGCCCCTGGCCTGTGGGGCCTCTGAACACAACCGGCCCTCTCCCGCTGGAAGACCTCCCCGGCTGCCTCCAAAGGCCGCTTTGCAAGCACTCTCGCCGGCTGTTCCCGCCAGCCGCGCCCAACGCTCCCAAGCCCGGGAGAAAAGCGCTTCGGGGTGGTGCTCTCTCCCGGCCCTTGCCCCTGAGCCTGGGGGCCAGGCAGGGGGTCCACACTCCCAGGCCAAGGCAGAACCACATGCACACGTCTGTTCCTGCCCCCTGCACCGGCAGAGAGCTCGGGGGAGCCAGAGTCTGTCAGGCAGCTGCTGGGCTGGCCGCCTGTGTGGGAAGGGGCAGAGCCGACCTAGGGGCACACTGGGCCTCTTGCTCTCCCTGCTGCCCTGAGGCTGCTGGGCCAAAGAGGTCTTGGGCATCCAGCCCCTTGCTGGGCCCTTCCCTCTGACGAGGCCCTCTGAGCTCCAGCCCCTTGCAGTGTGGAGACAGCCCCTGCCAGCAACCTCCTCTCCAAGGAGGCCTCAAGAGAGGCCTAGGCCCAGGGGAAAGGCACCAGCGGGGATGAGCCTGGGGAGGCGCCCGGGCATGTCTGGACCCAGTCCCCGCAGCCTGCCCCTTGCTGGGGCAGTACCCCCGGAGGCCAGGAAGGTCTGGGCAAGGCTGGCCAGGGGCAGGGGCCCTGCTGGGTCCTGCCCCTGGCCTGTGGGGCCTCTGAGCACAACCGGCCCTCTCCCGCTGGAAGACCTCCCCGGCTGCCTCCAAAGGCCGCTTTGCAAGCACTCTCGCCGGCTGTTCCCGCCAGCCGCGCCCAACGCTCCCAAGCCCGGGAGAAAAGCGCTTCGGGGTGGTGCTCTCTCCCGGCCCTTGCCCCTGAGCCTGGGGGCCAGGCAGGGGGTCCACACTCCCAGGCCAAGGCAGAACCACATGCACACGTCTGTTCCTGCCCCCTGCACCGGCAGAGAGCTCGGGGGAGCCAGAGTCTGTCAGGCAGCTGCTGGGCTGGCCGCCTGTGTGGGAAGGGGCAGAGCCGACCTAGGGGCACACTGGGCCTCTTGCTCTCCCTGCTGCCCTGAGGCTGCTGGGCCAAAGAGGTCTTGGGCATCCAGCCCCTTGCTGGTCCCTTCCCTCTGACGAGGCCCTCTGAGCTCCAGCCCCTTGCAGTGTGGAGACAGCCCCTGCCAGCAACCTCCTCTCCAAGGAGGCCTCAAGCGAGGCCTAGGCCCAGGGGAAAGGCACCAGCGGGGATGAGCCTGGGGAGGCGCCCGGGCATGTCTGGACCCAGTCCCCGCAGCCTGCCCCTTGCTGGGGCAGTACCCCCGGAGGCCAGGAAGGTCTGGGCAAGGCTGGCCAGGGGCAGGGGCCCTGCTGGGTCCTGCCCCTGGCCTGTGGGGCCTCTGAGCACAACCGGCCCTCTCCCGCTGGAAGACCTCCCCGGCTGCCTCCAAAGGCCGCTTTGCAAGCACTCTCGCCGGCTGTTCCCGCCAGCCGCGCACAACGCTCCCAAGCCCGGGAGAAAAGCGCTTCGGGGTGGTGCTCTCTCCCGGCCCTTGCCCCTGAGCCTGGGGGCCAGGCAGGGGGTCCACACTCCCAGGCCAAGGCAGAACCACATGCACACGTCTGTTCCTGCCCCCTGCACCGGCAGAGAGCTCGGGGGAGCCAGAGTCTGTCAGGCAGCTGCTGGGCTGGCCGCCTGTGTGGGAAGGGGCAGAGCCGACCTAGGGGCACACTGGGCCTCTTGCTCTCCCTGCTGCCCTGAGGCTGCTGGGCCAAAGAGGTCTTGGGCATCCAGCCCCTTGCTGGTCCCTTCCCTCTGACGAGGCCCTCTGAGCTCCAGCCCCTTGCAGTGTGGAGACAGCCCCTGCCAGCAACCTCCTCTCCAAGGAGGCCTCAAGCGAGGCCTAGGCCCAGGGGAAAGGCACCAGCGGGGATGAGCCTGGGGAGGCGCCCGGGCATGTCTGGACCCAGTCCCCGCAGCCTGCCCCTTGCTGGGGCAGTACCCCCGGAGGCCAGGAAGGTCTGGGCAAGGCTGGCCAGGGGCAGGGGCCCTGCTGGGTCCTGCCCCTGGCCTGTGGGGCCTCTGAGCACAACCGGCCCTCTCCCGCTGGAAGACCTCCCCGGCTGCCTCCAAAGGCCGCTTTGCAAGCACTCTCGCCGGCTGTTCCCGCCAGCCGCGCCCAACGCTCCCAAGCCCGGGAGAAAAGCGCTTCGGGGTGGTGCTCTCTCCCGGCCCTTGCCCCTGAGCCTGGGGGCCAGGCAGGGGGTCCACACTCCCAGGCCAAGGCAGAACCACATGCACACGTCTGTTCCTGCCCCCTGCACCGGCAGAGAGCTCGGGGGAGCCAGAGTCTGTCAGGCAGCTGCTGGGCTGGCCGCCTGTGTGGGAAGGGGCAGAGGCGACCTAGGGGCACACTGGGCCTCTTGCTCTCCCTGCTGCCCTGAGGCTGCTGGGCCAAAGAGGTCTTGGGCATCCAGCCCCTTGCTGGTCCCTTCCCTCTGACGAGGCCCTCTGAGCTCCAGCCCCTTGCAGTGTGGAGACAGCCCCTGCCAGCAACCTCCTCTCCAAGGAGGCCTCAAGCGAGGCCTAGGCCCAGGGGAAAGGCACCAGCGGGGATGAGCCTGGGGAGGCGCCCGGGCATGTCTGGACCCAGTCCCCGCAGCCTGCCCCTTGCTGGGGCAGTACCCCCGGAGGCCAGGAAGGTCTGGGCAAGGCTGGCCAGGGGCAGGGGCCCTGCTGGGTCCTGCCCCTGGCCTGTGGGGCCTCTGAGCACAACCGGCCCTCTCCCGCTGGAAGACCTCCCCGGCTGCCTCCAAAGGCCGCTTTGCAAGCACTCTCGCCGGCTGTTCCCGCCAGCCGCGCACAACGCTCCCAAGCCCGGGAGAAAAGCACTTCGGGGTGGTGCTCTCTCCCGGCCCTTGCCCCTGAGCCTGGGGGCCAGGCAGGGGGTCCACACTCCCAGGCCAAGGCAGAACCACATGCACACGTCTGTTCCTGCCCCCTGCACCGGCAGAGAGCTCGGGGGAGCCAGAGTCTGTCAGGCAGCTGCTGGGCTGGCCGCCTGTGTGGGAAGGGGCAGAGCCGACCTAGGGGCACACTGGGCCTCTTGCTCTCCCTGCTGCCCTGAGGCTGCTGGGCCAAAGAGGTCTTGGGCATCCAGCCCCTTGCTGGTCCCTTCCCTCTGACGAGGCCCTCTGAGCTCCAGCCCCTTGCAGTGTGGAGACAGCCCCTGCCAGCAACCTCCTCTCCAAGGAGGCCTCAAGCGAGGCCTAGGCCCAGGGGAAAGGCACCAGCGGGGGTGAGCCTGGGGAGGCGCCCGGGCATGTCTGGACCCAGTCCCCGCAGCCTGCCCCTTGCTGGGGCAGTACCCCCGGAGGCCAGGAAGGTCTGGGCAAGGCTGGCCAGGGGCAGGGGCCCTGCTGGGTCCTGCCCCTGGCCTGTGGGGCCTCTGAGCACAACCGGCCCTCTCCCGCTGGAAGACCTCCCCGGCTGCCTCCAAAGGCCGCTTTGCAAGCACTCTCGCCGGCTGTTCCCGCCAGCCGCGCCCAACGCTCCCAAGCCCGGGAGAAAAGCGCTTCGGGGTGGTGCTCTCTCCCGGCCCTTGCCCCTGAGCCTGGGGGCCAGGCAGGGGGTCCACACTCCCAGGCCAAGGCAGAACCACATGCACACGTCTGTTCCTGCCCCCTGCACCGGCAGAGAGCTCGGGGGAGCCAGAGTCTGTCAGGCAGCTGCTGGGCTGGCCGCCTGTGTGGGAAGGGGCAGAGCCGACCTAGGGGCACACTGGGCCTCTTGCTCTCCCTGCTGCCCTGAGGCTGCTGGGCCAAAGAGGTCTTGGGCATCCAGCCCCTTGCTGGTCCCTTCCCTCTGACGAGGCCCTCTGAGCTCCAGCCCCTTGCAGTGTGGAGACAGCCCCTGCCAGCAACCTCCTCTCCAAGGAGGCCTCAAGCGAGGCCTAGGCCCAGGGGAAAGGCACCAGCGGGGATGAGCCTGGGGAGGCGCCCGGGCATGTCTGGACCCAGTCCCCGCAGCCTGTCCCTTGCTGGGGCAGTACCCCCGGAGGCCAGGAAGGTCTGGGCAAGGCTGGCCAGGGGCAGGGGCCCTGCTGGGTCCTGCCCCTGGCCTGTGGGGCCTCTGAGCACAACCGGCCCTCTCCCGCTGGAAGACCTCCCCGGCTGCCTCCAAAGGCCGCTTTGCAAGCACTCTCGCCGGCTGTTCCCGCCAGCCGCGCCCAACGCTCCCAAGCCCGGGAGAAAAGCGCTTCGGGGTGGTGCTCTCTCCCGGCCCTTGCCCCTGAGCCTGGGGGCCAGGCAGGGGGTCCACACTCCCAGGCCAAGGCAGAACCACATGCACACGTCTGTTCCTGCCCCCTGCACCGGCAGAGAGCTCGGGGGAGCCAGAGTCTGTCAGGCATCTGCTGGGCTGGCCGCCTGTGTGGGAAGGGGCAGAGCCGACCTAGGGGCACACTGGGCCTCTTGCTCTCCCTGCTGCCCTGAGGCTGCTGGGCCAAAGAGGTCTTGGGCATCCAGCCCCTTGCTGGGCCCTTCCCTCTGACGAGGCCCTCTGAGCTCCAGCCCCTTGCAGTGTGGAGACAGCCCCTGCCAGCAACCTCCTCTCCACGGAGGCCTCAAGCGAGGCCTAGGCCCAGGGGAAAGGCACCAGCGGGGATGAGCCTGGGGAGGCGCCCGGGCATGTCTGGACCCAGTCCCCGCAGCCTGCCCCTTGCTGGGGCAGTACCCCCGGAGGCCAGGAAGGTCTGGGCAAGGCTGGCCAGGGGCAGGGGCCCTGCTGGGTCCTGCCCCTGGCCTGTGGGGCCTCTGAGCACAACCGGCCCTCTCCCGCTGGAAGACCTCCCCGGCTGCCTCCAAAGGCCGCTTTGCAAGCACTCTCGCCGGCTGTTCCCGCCAGCCGCGCCCAACGCTCCCAAGCCCGGGAGAAAAGCGCTTCGGGGTGGTGCTCTCTCCCGGCCCTTGCCCCTGAGCCTGGGGGCCAGGCAGGGGGTCCACACTCCCAGGCCAAGGCAGAACCACATGCACACGTCTGTTCCTGCCCCCTGCACCGGCAGAGAGCTCGGGGGAGCCAGAGTCTGTCAGGCAGCTGCTGGGCTGGCCGCCTGTGTGGGAAGGGGCAGAGCCGACCTAGGCGCACACTGGGCCTCTTGCTCTCCCTGCTGCCCTGAGGCTGCAGGGCCAAAGAGGTCTTGGGCATCCAGCCCCTTGCTGGTCCCTTCCCTCTGACGAGGCCCTCTGAGCTCCAGCACCTTGCAGTGTGGAGACAGCCCCTGCCAGCAACCTCCTCTCCAAGGAGGCCTCAAGCGAGGCCTAGGCCCAGGGGAAAGGCACCAGCGGGGATGAGCCTGGGGAGGCGCCCGGGCATGTGTGGACCCAGTCCCCGCAGCCTGCCCCTTGCTGGGGCAGTACCCCCGGAGGCCAGGAAGGTCTGGGCAAGGCTGGCCAGGGGCAGGGTCCCTGCTGGGTCCTGCCCCTGGCCTGTGGGGCCTCTGAGCACAACCGGCCCTCTCCCGCTGGAAGACCTCCCCGGCTGCCTCCAAAGGCCGCTTTGCAAGCACTTTCGCCGGCTGTTCCCGCCAGCCACGCCCAACGCTCCCAAGCCCGGGAGAAAAGCGCTTCGGGGTGGTGCTCTCTCCCGGCCCTTGCCCCTGAGCCTGGGGGCCAGGCAGGGGGTCCACACTCCCAGGCCAAGGCAGAACCACATGCACACGTCTGTTCCTGCCCCCTGCACCGGCAGAGAGCTCGGGGGAGCCAGAGTCTGTCAGGCAGCTGCTGGGCTGGCCGCCTGTGTGGGAAGGGGCAGAGCCGACCTAGGGGCACACTGGGCCTCTTGCTCTCCCTGCTGCCCTGAGGCTGCTGGGCCAAAGAGGTCTTGGGCATCCAGCCCCTTGCTGGTCCCTTCCCTCTGACGAGGCCCTCTGAGCTCCAGCCCCTTGCAGTGTGGAGACAGCCCCTGCCAGCAACCTCCTCTCCAAGGAGGCCTCAAGCGAGGCCTAGGCCCAGGGGAAAGGCACCAGCGGGAATGAGCCTGGGGAGGCGCCCGGGCATGTCTGGACCCAGTCCCCGCAGCCTGCCCCTTGCTGGGGCAGTACCCCCGGAGGCCAGGAAGGTCTGGGCAAGGCTGGCCAGGGGCAGGGGCCCTGCTGGGTCCTGCCCCTGGCCTGTGGGGCCTCTGAGCACAACCGGCCCTCTCCCGCTGGAAGACCTCCCCGGCTGCCTCCAAAGGCCGCTTTGCAAGCACTCTCGCCGGCTGTTCCCGCCAGCCGCGCACAACGCTCCCAAGCCCGGGAGAAAAGCGCTTCGGGGTGGTGCTCTCTCCCGGCCCTTGCCCCTGAGCCTGGGGGCCAGGCAGGGGGTCCACACTCCCAGGCCAAGGCAGAACCACATGCACACGTCTGTTCCTGCCCCCTGCACCGGCAGAGAGCTCGGGGGAGCCAGAGTCTGTCAGGCAGCTGCTGGGCTGGCCGCCTGTGTGGGAAGGGGCAGAGCCGACCTAGGCGCACACTGGGCCTCTTGCTCTCCCTGCTGCCCTGAGGCTGCTGGGCCAAAGAGGTCTTGGGCATCCAGCCCCTTGCTGGTCCCTTCCCTCTGACGAGGCCCTCTGAGCTCCAGCCCCTTGCAGTGTGGAGACAGCCCCTGCCAGCAACCTCCTCTCCAAGGAGGCCTCAAGCGAGGACTAGGCCCAGGGGAAAGGCACCAGCGGGGATGAGCCTGGGGAGGCGCCCGGGCATGTGTGGACCCAGTCCCCGCAGCCTGCCCCTTGCTGGGGCAGTACCCCCGGAGGCCAGGAAGGTCTGGGCAAGGCTGGCCAGGGGCAGGGGCCCTGCTGGGTCCTGCCCCTGGCCTGTGGGGCCTCTGAGCACAACCGGCCCTCTCCCGCTGGAAGACCTCCCCGGCTGCCTCCAAAGGCCGCTTTGCAAGCACTCTCGCCGGCTGTTCCCGCCAGCCGCGCCCAACGCTCCCAAGCCCGGGAGAAAAGCGCTTCGGGGTGGTGCTCTCTCCCGGCCCTTGCCCCTGAGCCTGGGGGCCAGGCAGGGGGTCCACACTCCCAGGCCAAGGCAGAACCACATGCACACGTCTGTTCTTGCCCCCTGCACCGGCAGAGAGCTCGGGGGAGCCAGAGTCTGTCAGGCAGCTGCTGGGCTGGCCGCCTGTGTGGGAAGGGGCAGAGCCGACCTAGGGGCACACTGGGCCTCTTGCTCTCCCTGCTGCCCTGAGGCTGCTGGGCCAAAGAGGTCTTGGGCATCCAGCCCCTTGCTGGTCCCTTCCCTCTGACGAGGCCCTCTGAGCTCCAGCCCCTTGCAGTGTGGAGACAGCCCCTGCCAGCAACCTCCTCTCCAAGGAGGCCTCAAGCGAGGCCTAGGCCCAGGGGAAAGGCACCAGCGGGGATGAGCCTGGGGAGGCGCCCGGGCATGTCTGGACCCAGTCCCCGCAGCCTGCCCCTTGCTGGGGCAGTACCCCCGGAGGCCAGGAAGGTCTGGGCAAGGCTGGCCAGGGGCAGGGGCCCTGCTGGGTCCTGCCCCTGGCCTGTGGGGCCTCTGAGCACAACCGGCCCTCTCCCGCTGGAAGACCTCCCCGGCTGCCTCCAAAGGCCGCTTTGCAAGCACTCTCGCCGGCTGTTCCCGCCAGCCGCGCCCAACGCTCCCAAGCCCGGGAGAAAAGCGCTTCGGGGTGGTGCTCTCTCCCGGCCCTTGCCCCTGAGCCTGGGGGCCAGGCAGGGGGTCCACACTCCCAGGCCAAGGCAGAACCACATGCACACGTCTGTTCCTGCCCCCTGCACCGGCAGAGAGCTCGGGGGAGCCAGAGTCTGTCAGGCAGCTGCTGGGCTGGCCGCCTGTGTGGGAAGGGGCAGAGCCGACCTAGGGGCACACTGGGCCTCTTGCTCTCCCTGCTGCCCTGAGGCTGCTGGGCCAAAGAGGTCTTGGGCATCCAGCCCCTTGCTGGGCCCTTCCCTCTGACGAGGCCCTCTGAGCTCCAGCCCCTTGCAGTGTGGAGACAGCCCCTGCCAGCAACCTCCTCTCCAAGGAGGCCTCAAGAGAGGCCTAGGCCCAGGGGAAAGGCACCAGCGGGGATGAGCCTGGGGAGGCGCCCGGGCATGTCTGGACCCAATCCCCGCAGCCTGCCCCTTGCTGGGGCAGTACCCCCGGAGGCCAGGAAGGTCTGGGCAAGGCTGGCCAGGGGCAGGGGCCCTGCTGGGTCCTGCCCCTGGCCTGTGGGGCCTCTGAGCACAACCGGCCCTCTCCCGCTGGAAGACCTCCCCGGCTGCCTCCAAAGGCCGCTTTGCAAGCGCTCTCGCCGGCTGTTCCCACCAGCCGCGCCCAACGCTCCCAAGCCCGGGAGAAAAGCACTTCGGGGTGGTGCTCTCTCCCGGCCCTTGCCCCTGAGCCTGGGGGCCAGGCAGGGGGTCCACACTCCCAGGCCAAGGCAGAACCACATGCACACGTCTGTTCCTGCCCCCTGCACCGGCAGAGAGCTCGGGGGAGCCAGAGTCTGTCAGGCAGCTGCTGGGCTGGCCGCCTGTGTGGGAAGGGGCAGAGCCGACCTAGGGGCACACTGGGCCTCTTGCTCTCCCTGCTGCCCTGAGGCTGCTGGGCCAAAGAGGTCTTGGGCATCCAGCCCCTTGCTGGTCCCTTCCCTCTGACGAGGCCCTCTGAGCTCCAGCCCCTTGCAGTGTGGAGACAGCCCCTGCCAGCAACCTCCTCTCCAAGGAGGCCTCAAGCGAGGCCTAGGCCCAGGGGAAAGGCACCAGCGGGAATGAGCCTGGGGAGGCGCCCGGGCATGTCTGGACCCAGTCCCCGCAGCCTGCCCCTTGCTGGGGCAGTACCCCCGGAGGCCAGGAAGGTCTGGGCAAGGCTGGCCAGGGGCAGGGGCCCTGCTGGGTCCTGCCCCTGGCCTGTGGGGCCTCTGAGCACAACCGGCCCTCTCCCGCTGGAAGACCTCCCCGGCTGCCTCCAAAGGCCGCTTTGCAAGCACTCTCGCCGGCTGTTCCCGCCAGCCGCGCACAACGCTCCCAAGCCCGGGAGAAAAGCGCTTCGGGGTGGTGCTCTCTCCCGGCCCTTGCCCCTGAGCCTGGGGGCCAGGCAGGGGGTCCACACTCCCAGGCCAAGGCAGAACCACATGCAAACGTCTGTTCTTGCCCCCTGCACCGGCAGAGAGCTCGGGGGAGCCAGAGTCTGTCAGGCAGCTGCTGGGCTGGCTGCCTGTGTGGGAAGGGGCAGAGCCGACCTAGGGGCACACTGGGCCTCTTGCTCTCCCTGCTGCCCTGAGGCTGCTGGGCCAAAGAGGTCTTGGGCATCCAGCCCCTTGCTGGTCCCTTCCCTCTGACGAGGCCCTCTGAGCTCCAGCCCCTTGCAGTGTGGAGACAGCCCCTGCCAGCAACCTCCTCTCCAAGGAGGCCTCAAGCGAGGCCTAGGCCCAGGGGAAAGGCACCAGCGGGGATGAGCCTGGGGAGGCGCCCGGGCATGTCTGGACCCAGTCCCCGCAGCCTGCCCCTTGCTGGGGCAGTACCCCCGGAGGCCAGGAAGGTCTGGGCAAGGCTGGCCAGGGGCAGGGGCCCTGCTGGGTCCTGCCCCTGGCCTGTGGGGCCTCTGAACACAACCGGCCCTCTCCCGCTGGAAGACCTCCCCGGCTGCCTCCAAAGGCCGCTTTGCAAGCACTCTCGCCGGCTGTTCCCGCCAGCCGCGCCCAACGCTCCCAAGCCCGGGAGAAAAGCGCTTCGGGGTGGTGCTCTCTCCCGGCCCTTGCCCCTGAGCCTGGGGGCCAGGCAGGGGGTCCACACTCCCAGGCCAAGGCAGAACCACATGCACACGTCTGTTCCTGCCCCCTGCACCGGCAGAGAGCTCGGGGGAGCCAGAGTCTGTCAGGCAGCTGCTGGGCTGGCCGCCTGTGTGGGAAGGGGCAGAGCCGACCTAGGGGCACACTGGGCCTCTTGCTCTCCCTGCTGCCCTGAGGCTGCTGGGCCAAAGAGGTCTTGGGCATCCAGCCCCTTGCTGGGCCCTTCCCTCTGACGAGGCCCTCTGAGCTCCAGCCCCTTGCAGTGTGGAGACAGCCCCTGCCAGCAACCTCCTCTCCAAGGAGGCCTCAAGAGAGGCCTAGGCCCAGGGGAAAGGCACCAGCGGGGATGAGCCTGGGGAGGCGCCCGGGCATGTCTGGACCCAGTCCCCGCAGCCTGCCCCTTGCTGGGGCAGTACCCCCGGAGGCCAGGAAGGTCTGGGCAAGGCTGGCCAGGGGCAGGGGCCCTGCTGGGTCCTGCCCCTGGCCTGTGGGGCCTCTGAGCACAACCGGCCCTCTCCCGCTGGAAGACCTCCCCGGCTGCCTCCAAAGGCCGCTTTGCAAGCACTCTCGCCGGCTGTTCCCGCCAGCCGCGCCCAACGCTCCCAAGCCCGGGAGAAAAGCGCTTCGGGGTGGTGCTCTCTCCCGGCCCTTGCCCCTGAGCCTGGGGGCCAGGCAGGGGGTCCACACTCCCAGGCCAAGGCAGAACCACATGCACACGTCTGTTCCTGCCCCCTGCACCGGCAGAGAGCTCGGGGGAGCCAGAGTCTGTCAGGCAGCTGCTGGGCTGGCCGCCTGTGTGGGAAGGGGCAGAGCCGACCTAGGGGCACACTGGGCCTCTTGCTCTCCCTGCTGCCCTGAGGCTGCTGGGCCAAAGAGGTCTTGGGCATCCAGCCCCTTGCTGGTCCCTTCCCTCTGACGAGGCCCTCTGAGCTCCAGCCCCTTGCAGTGTGGAGACAGCCCCTGCCAGCAACCTCCTCTCCAAGGAGGCCTCAAGCGAGGCCTAGGCCCAGGGGAAAGGCACCAGCGGGGATGAGCCTGGGGAGGCGCCCGGGCATGTCTGGACCCAGTCCCCGCAGCCTGCCCCTTGCTGGGGCAGTACCCCCGGAGGCCAGGAAGGTCTGGGCAAGGCTGGCCAGGGGCAGGGGCCCTGCTGGGTCCTGCCCCTGGCCTGTGGGGCCTCTGAGCACAACCGGCCCTCTCCCGCTGGAAGACCTCCCCGGCTGCCTCCAAAGGCCGCTTTGCAAGCACTCTCGCCGGCTGTTCCCGCCAGCCGCGCACAACGCTCCCAAGCCCGGGAGAAAAGCGCTTCGGGGTGGTGCTCTCTCCCGGCCCTTGCCCCTGAGCCTGGGGGCCAGGCAGGGGGTCCACACTCCCAGGCCAAGGCAGAACCACATGCACACGTCTGTTCCTGCCCCCTGCACCGGCAGAGAGCTCGGGGGAGCCAGAGTCTGTCAGGCAGCTGCTGGGCTGGCCGCCTGTGTGGGAAGGGGCAGAGCCGACCTAGGGGCACACTGGGCCTCTTGCTCTCCCTGCTGCCCTGAGGCTGCTGGGCCAAAGAGGTCTTGGGCATCCAGCCCCTTGCTGGTCCCTTCCCTCTGACGAGGCCCTCTGAGCTCCAGCCCCTTGCAGTGTGGAGACAGCCCCTGCCAGCAACCTCCTCTCCAAGGAGGCCTCAAGCGAGGACTAGGCCCAGGGGAAAGGCACCAGCGGGGATGAGCCTGGGGAGGCGCCCGGGCATGTGTGGACCCAGTCCCCGCAGCCTGCCCCTTGCTGGGGCAGTACCCCCGGAGGCCAGGAAGGTCTGGGCAAGGCTGGCCAGGGGCAGGGGCCCTGCTGGGTCCTGCCCCTGGCCTGTGGGGCCTCTGAGCACAACCGGCCCTCTCCCGCTGGAAGACCTCCCCGGCTGCCTCCAAAGGCCGCTTTGCAAGCACTCTCGCCGGCTGTTCCCGCCAGCCGCGCCCAACGCTCCCAAGCCCGGGAGAAAAGCGCTTCGGGGTGGTGCTCTCTCCCGGCCCTTGCCCCTGAGCCTGGGGGCCAGGCAGGGGGTCCACACTCCCAGGCCAAGGCAGAACCACATGCACACGTCTGTTCTTGCCCCCTGCACCGGCAGAGAGCTCGGGGGAGCCAGAGTCTGTCAGGCAGCTGCTGGGCTGGCCGCCTGTGTGGGAAGGGGCAGAGCCGACCTAGGGGCACACTGGGCCTCTTGCTCTCCCTGCTGCCCTGAGGCTGCTGGGCCAAAGAGGTCTTGGGCATCCAGCCCCTTGCTGGTCCCTTCCCTCTGACGAGGCCCTCTGAGCTCCAGCCCCTTGCAGTGTGGAGACAGCCCCTGCCAGCAACCTCCTCTCCAAGGAGGCCTCAAGCGAGGCCTAGGCCCAGGGGAAAGGCACCAGCGGGGATGAGCCTGGGGAGGCGCCCGGGCATGTCTGGACCCAGTCCCCGCAGCCTGCCCCTTGCTGGGGCAGTACCCCCGGAGGCCAGGAAGGTCTGGGCAAGGCTGGCCAGGGGCAGGGGCCCTGCTGGGTCCTGCCCCTGGCCTGTGGGGCCTCTGAGCACAACCGGCCCTCTCCCGCTGGAAGACCTCCCCGGCTGCCTCCAAAGGCCGCTTTGCAAGCACTCTCGCCGGCTGTTCCCGCCAGCCGCGCCCAACGCTCCCAAGCCCGGGAGAAAAGCACTTCGGGGTGGTGCTCTCTCCCGGCCCTTGCCCCTGAGCCTGGGGGCCAGGCAGGGGGTCCACACTCCCAGGCCAAGGCAGAACCACATGCACACGTCTGTTCCTGCCCCCTGCACCGGCAGAGAGCTCGGGGGAGCCAGAGTCTGTCAGGCAGCTGCTGGGCTGGCCGCCTGTGTGGGAAGGGGCAGAGCCGACCTAGGGGCACACTGGGCCTCTTGCTCTCCCTGCTGCCCTGAGGCTGCTGGGCCAAAGAGGTCTTGGGCATCCAGCCCCTTGCTGGTCCCTTCCCTCTGACGAGGCCCTCTGAGCTCCAGCCCCTTGCAGTGTGGAGACAGCCCCTGCCAGCAACCTCCTCTCCAAGGAGGCCTCAAGAGAGGCCTAGGCCCAGGGGAAAGGCACCAGCGGGGATGAGCCTGGGGAGGCGCCCGGGCATGTCTGGACCCAGTCCCCGCAGCCTGCCCCTTGCTGGGGCAGTACCCCCGGAGGCCAGGAAGGTCTGGGCAAGGCTGGCCAGGGGCAGGGGCCCTGCTGGGTCCTGCCCCTGGCCTGTGGGGCCTCTGAGCACAACCGGCCCTCTCCCGCTGGAAGACCTCCCCGGCTGCCTCCAAAGGCCGCTTTGCAAGCGCTCTCGCCGGCTGTTCCCGCCAGCCGCGCCCAACGCTCCCAAGCCCGGGAGAAAAGCACTTCGGGGTGGTGCTCTCTCCCGGCCCTTGCCCCTGAGCCTGGGGGCCAGGCAGGGGGTCCACACTCCCAGGCCAAGGCAGAACCACATGCACACGTCTGTTCCTGCCCCCTGCACCGGCAGAGAGCTCGGGGGAGCCAGAGTCTGTCAGGCAGCTGCTGGGCTGGCCGCCTGTGTGGGAAGGGGCAGAGCCGACCTAGGGGCACACTGGGCCTCTTGCTCTCCCTGCTGCCCTGAGGCTGCTGGGCCAAAGAGGTCTTGGGCATCCAGCCCCTTGCTGGTCCCTTCCCTCTGACGAGGCCCTCTGAGCTCCAGCCCCTTGCAGTGTGGAGACAGCCCCTGCCAGCAACCTCCTCTCCAAGGAGGCCTCAAGCGAGGCCTAGGCCCAGGGGAAAGGCACCAGCGGGAATGAGCCTGGGGAGGCGCCCGGGCATGTCTGGACCCAGTCCCCGCAGCCTGCCCCTTGCTGGGGCAGTACCCCCGGAGGCCAGGAAGGTCTGGACAAGGCTGGCCAGGGCCAGGGGCCCTGCTGGGTCCTGCCCCTGGCCTGTGGGGCCTCTGAGCACAACCGGCCCTCTCCCGCTGGAAGACCTCCCCGGCTGCCTCCAAAGGCCGCTTTGCAAGCACTCTCGCCGGCTGTTCCCGCCAGCCGCGCACAACGCTCCCAAGCCCGGGAGAAAAGCGCTTCGGGGTGGTGCTCTCTCCCGGCCCTTGCCCCTGAGCCTGGGGGCCAGGCAGGGGGTCCACACTCCCAGGCCAAGGCAGAACCACATGCACACGTCTGTTCTTGCCCCCTGCACCGGCAGAGAGCTCGGGGGAGCCAGAGTCTGTCAGGCAGCTGCTGGGCTGGCCGCCTGTGTGGGAAGGGGCAGAGCCGACCTAGGGGCACACTGGGCCTCTTGCTCTCCCTGCTGCCCTGAGGCTGCTGGGCCAAAGAGGTCTTGGGCATCCAGCCCCTTGCTGGTCCCTTCCCTCTGACGAGGCCCTCTGAGCTCCAGCCCCTTGCAGTGTGGAGACAGCCCCTGCCAGCAACCTCCTCTCCAAGGAGGCCTCAAGCGAGGCCTAGGCCCAGGGGAAAGGCACCAGCGGGGATGAGCCTGGGGAGGCGCCCGGGCATGTCTGGACCCAGTCCCCGCAGCCTGCCCCTTGCTGGGGCAGTACCCCCGGAGGCCAGGAAGGTCTGGGCAAGGCTGGCCAGGGGCAGGGGCCCTGCTGGGTCCTGCCCCTGGCCTGTGGGGCCTCTGAACACAACCGGCCCTCTCCCGCTGGAAGACCTCCCCGGCTGCCTCCAAAGGCCGCTTTGCAAGCACTCTCGCCGGCTGTTCCCGCCAGCCGCGCCCAACGCTCCCAAGCCCGGGAGAAAAGCGCTTCGGGGTGGTGCTCTCTCCCGGCCCTTGCCCCTGAGCCTGGGGGCCAGGCAGGGGGTCCACACTCCCAGGCCAAGGCAGAACCACATGCACACGTCTGTTCCTGCCCCCTGCACCGGCAGAGAGCTCGGGGGAGCCAGAGTCTGTCAGGCAGCTGCTGGGCTGGCCGCCTGTGTGGGAAGGGGCAGAGCCGACCTAGGGGCACACTGGGCCTCTTGCTCTCCCTGCTGCCCTGAGGCTGCTGGGCCAAAGAGGTCTTGGGCATCCAGCCCCTTGCTGGGCCCTTCCCTCTGACGAGGCCCTCTGAGCTCCAGCCCCTTGCAGTGTGGAGACAGCCCCTGCCAGCAACCTCCTCTCCAAGGAGGCCTCAAGAGAGGCCTAGGCCCAGGGGAAAGGCACCAGCGGGGATGAGCCTGGGGAGGCGCCCGGGCATGTCTGGACCCAGTCCCCGCAGCCTGCCCCTTGCTGGGGCAGTACCCCCGGAGGCCAGGAAGGTCTGGGCAAGGCTGGCCAGGGGCAGGGGCCCTGCTGGGTCCTGCCCCTGGCCTGTGGGGCCTCTGAGCACAACCGGCCCTCTCCCGCTGGAAGACCTCCCCGGCTGCCTCCAAAGGCCGCTTTGCAAGCGCTCTCGCCGGCTGTTCCCGCCAGCCGCGCCCAACGCTCCCAAGCCCGGGAGAAAAGCACTTCGGGGTGGTGCTCTCTCCCGGCCCTTGCCCCTGAGCCTGGGGGCCAGGCAGGGGGTCCACACTCCCAGGCCAAGGCAGAACCACATGCACACGTCTGTTCCTGCCCCCTGCACCGGCAGAGAGCTCGGGGGAGCCAGAGTCTGTCAGGCAGCTGCTGGGCTGGCCGCCTGTGTGGGAAGGGGCAGAGCCGACCTAGGGGCACACTGGGCCTCTTGCTCTCCCTGCTGCCCTGAGGCTGCTGGGCCAAAGAGGTCTTGGGCATCCAGCCCCTTGCTGGTCCCTTCCCTCTGACGAGGCCCTCTGAGCTCCAGCCCCTTGCAGTGTGGAGACAGCCCCTGCCAGCAACCTCCTCTCCAAGGAGGCCTCAAGCGAGGCCTAGGCCCAGGGGAAAGGCACCAGCGGGAATGAGCCTGGGGAGGCGCCCGGGCATGTCTGGACCCAGTCCCCGCAGCCTGCCCCTTGCTGGGGCAGTACCCCCGGAGGCCAGGAAGGTCTGGGCAAGGCTGGCCAGGGGCAGGGGCCCTGCTGGGTCCTGCCCCTGGCCTGTGGGGCCTCTGAGCACAACCGGCCCTCTCCCGCTGGAAGACCTCCCCGGCTGCCTCCAAAGGCCGCTTTGCAAGCACTCTCGCCGGCTGTTCCCGCCAGCCGCGCCCAACACTCCCAAGCCCGGGAGAAAAGCGCTTCGGGGTGGTGCTCTCTCCCGGCCCTTGCCCCTGAGCCTGGGGGCCAGGCAGGGGGTCCACACTCCCAGGCCAAGGCAGAACCACATGCACACGTCTGTTCCTGCCCCCTGCACCGGCAGAGAGCTCGGGGGAGCCAGAGTCTGTCAGGCAGCTGCTGGGCTGGCCGCCTGTGTGGGAAGGGGCAGAGCCGACCTAGGGGCACACTGGGCCTCTTGCTCTCCCTGCTGCCCTGAGGCTGCTGGGCCAAAGAGGTCTTGGGCATCCAGCCCCTTGCTGGGCCCTTCCCTCTGACGAGGCCCTCTGAGCTCCAGCCCCTTGCAGTGTGGAGACAGCCCCTGCCAGCAACCTCCTCTCCAAGGAGGCCTCAAGCGAGGCCTAGGCCCAGGGGAAAGGCACCAGCGGGGATGAGCCTGGGGAGGCGCCCGGGCATGTCTGGACCCAGTCCCCGCAGCCTGCCCCTTGCTGGGGCAGTACCCCTGGAGGCCAGGAAGGTCTGGGCAAGGCTGGCCAGGGGCAGGGGCCCTGCTGGGTCCTGCCCCTGGCCTGTGGGGCCTCTGAGCACAACCGGCCCTCTCCCTCTGGAAGACCTCCCCGGCTGCCTCCAAAGGCCGCTTTGCAAGCACTCTCGCCGGCTGTTCCCGCCAGCCGCGCACAACGCTCCCAAGCCCGGGAGAAAAGCGCTTCGGGGTGGTGCTCTCTCCCGGCCCTTGCCCCTGAGCCTGGGGGCCAGGCAGGGGGTCCACACTCCCAGGCCAAGGCAGAACCACATGCACACGTCTGTTCCTGCCCCCTGCACCGGCAGAGAGCTCGGGGGAGCCAGAGTCTGTCAGGCAGCTGCTGGGCTGGCCGCCTGTGTGGGAAGGGGCAGAGCCGACCTAGGGGCACACTGGGCCTCTTGCTCTCCCTGCTGCCCTGAGGCTGCTGGGCCAAAGAGGTCTTGGGCATCCAGCCCCTTGCTGGGCCCTTCCCTCTGACGAGGCCCTCTGAGCTCCAGCCCCTTGCAGTGTGGAGACAGCCCCTGCCAGCAACCTCCTCTCCAAGGAGGCCTCAAGAGAGGCCTAGGCCCAGGGGAAAGGCACCAGCGGGGATGAGCCTGGGGAGGCGCCCGGGCATGTCTGGACCCAGTCCCCGCAGCCTGCCCCTTGCTGGGGCAGTATCCCCGGAGGCCAGGAAGGTCTGGGCAAGGCTGGCCAGGGGCAGGGGCCCTGCTGGGTCCTGCCCCTGGCCTGTGGGGCCTCTGAGCACAACCGGCCCTCTCCCGCTGGAAGACCTCCCCGGCTGCCTCCAAAGGCCGCTTTGCAAGCACTCTCGCCGGCTGTTCCCGCCAGCCGCGCACAACGCTCCCAAGCCCGGGAGAAAAGCGCTTCGGGGTGGTGCTCTCTCCCGGCCCTTGCCCCTGAGCCTGGGGGCCAGGCAGGGGGTCCACACTCCCAGGCCAAGGCAGAACCACATGCACACGTCTGTTCCTGCCCCCTGCACCGGCAGAGAGCTCGGGGGAGCCAGAGTCTGTCAGGCAGCTGCTGGGCTGGCCGCCTGTGTGGGAAGGGGCAGAGCCGACCTAGGGGCACACTGGGCCTCTTGCTCTCCCTGCTGCCCTGAGGCTGCTGGGCCAAAGAGGTCTTGGGCATCCAGCCCCTTGCTGGTCCCTTCCCTCTGACGAGGCCCTCTGAGCTCCAGCCCCTTGCAGTGTGGAGACAGCCCCTGCCAGCAACCTCCTCTCCAAGGAGGCCTCAAGCGAGGCCTAGGCCCAGGGGAAAGGCACCAGCGGGGATGAGCCTGGGGAGGCGCCCGGGCATGTCTGGACCCAGTCCCCGCAGCCTGCCCCTTGCTGGGGCAGTACCCCCGGAGGCCAGGAAGGTCTGGGCAAGGCTGGCCAGGGGCAGGGGCCCTGCTGGGTCCTGCCCCTGGCCTGTGGGGCCTCTGAGCACAACCGGCCCTCTCCCGCTGGAAGACCTCCCCGGCTGCCTCCAAAGGCCGCTTTGCAAGCACTCTCGCCGGCTGTTCCCGCCAGCCGCGCCCAACGCTCCCAAGCCCGGGAGAAAAGCGCTTCGGGGTGGTGCTCTCTCCCGGCCCTTGCCCCTGAGCCTGGGGGCCAGGCAGGGGGTCCACACTCCCAGGCCAAGGCAGAACCACATGCACACGTCTGTTCCTGCCCCCTGCACCGGCAGAGAGCTCGGGGGAGCCAGAGTCTGTCAGGCAGCTGCTGGGCTGGCCGCCTGTGTGGGAAGGGGCAGAGCCGACCTAGGGGCACACTGGGCCTCTTGCTCTCCCTGCTGCCCTGAGGCTGCTGGGCCAAAGAGGTCTTGGGCATCCAGCCCCTTGCTGGGCCCTTCCCTCTGACGAGGCCCTCTGAGCTCCAGCCCCTTGCAGTGTGGAGACAGCCCCTGCCAGCAACCTCCTCTCCAAGGAGGCCTCAAGCGAGGCCTAGGCCCAGGGGAAAGGCACCAGCGGGGATGAGCCTGGGGAGGCGCCCGGGCATGTCTGGAACCAGTCCCCGCAGCCTGCCCCTTGCTGGGGCAGTACCCCCGGAGGCCAGGAAGGTCTGGGCAAGGCTGGCCAGGGGCAGGGGCCCTGCTGGGTCCTGCCCCTGGCCTGTGGGGCCTCTGAGCACAACCGGCCCTCTCCCGCTGGAAGAACTCCCCGGCTGCCTCCAAAGGCCGCTTTGCAAGCACTCTCGCCGGCTGTTTCCGCCAGCCGCGCACAACGCTCCCAAGCCCGGGAGAAAAGCGCTTCGGGGTGGTGCTCTCTCCTGGCCCTTGCCCCTGAGCCTGGGGGCCAGGCAGGGGGTCCACACTCCCAGGCCAAGGCAGAACCACATGCACACGTCTGTTCCTGCCCCCTGCACCGGCAGAGAGCTCGGGGGAGCCAGAGTCTGTCAGGCAGCTGCTGGGCTGGCCGCCTGTGTGGGAAGGGGCAGAGCCGACCTAGGGGCACACTGGGCCTCTTGCTCTCCCTGCTGCCCTGAGGCTGCTGGGCCAAAGAGGTCTTGGGCATCCAGCCCCTTGCTGGGCCCTTCCCTCTGACGAGGCCCTCTGAGCTCCAGCCCCTTGCAGTGTGGAGACAGCCCCTGCCAGCAACCTCCTCTCCAAGGAGGCCTCAAGAGAGGCCTAGGCCCAGGGGAAAGGCACTAGCGGGGATGAGAATGGGGAGGCGCCCGGGCATGTCTGGACCCAGTCCCCGCAGCCTGCCCCTTGCTGGGGCAGTATCCCCGGAGGCCAGGAAGGTCTGGGCAAGGCTGGCCAGGGGCAGAGGCCCTGCTGGGTCCCGCCCCTGGCCTGTGGGGCCTCTGAGCACAACCGGCCCTCTCCCGCTGGAAGACCTCCCCGGCTGCCTCCAAAGGCCGCTTTGCAAGCACTCTCGCCGGCTGTTCCCGCCAGCCGCGCACAACGCTCCCAAGCCCGGGAGAAAAGCGCTTCGGGGTGGTGCTCTCTCCCGGCCCTTGCCCCTGAGCCTGGGGGCCAGGCAGGGGGTCCACACTCCCAGGCCAAGGCAGAACCACATGCACACGTCTGTTCCTGCCCCCTGCACCGGCAGAGAGCTCGGGGGAGCCAGAGTCTGTCAGGCAGCTGCTGGGCTGGCCGCCTGTGTGGGAAGGGGCAGAGCCGACCTAGGGGCACACTGGGCCTCTTGCTCTCCCTGCTGCCCTGAGGCTGCTGGGCCAAAGAGATCTTGGGCATCCAGCCCCTTGCTGGTCCCTTCCCTCTGACGAGGCCCTCTGAGCTCCAGCCCCTTGCAGTGTGGAGACAGCCCCTGCCAGCAACCTCCTCTCCAAGGAGGCCTCAAGCGAGGCCTAGGCCCAGGGGAAAGGCACCAGCGGGGATGAGCCTGGGGAGGCGCCCGGGCATGTCTGGACCCAGTCCCCGCAGCCTGCCCCTTGCTGGGGCAGTACCCCCGGAGGCCAGGAAGGTCTGGGCAAGGCTGGCCAGGGGCAGGGGCCCTGCTGGGTCCTGCCCCTGGCCTGTGGGGCCTCTGAGCACAACCGGCCCTCTCCCGCTGGAAGACCTCCCCGGCTGCCTCCAAAGGCCGCTTTGCAAGCACTCTCGCCGGCTGTTCCCGCCAGCCGCGCACAACGCTCCCAAGCCCGGGAGAAAAGCGCTTCGGGGTGGTGCTCTCTCCCGGCCCTTGCCCCTGAGCCTGGGGGCCAGGCAGGGGGTCCACACTCCCAGGCCAAGGCAGAACCACATGCACACGTCTGTTCCTGCCCCCTGCACCGGCAGAGAGCTCGGGGGAGCCAGAGTCTGTCAGGCAGCTGCTGGGCTGGCCGCCTGTGTGGGAAGGGGCAGAGCCGACCTAGGGGCACACTGGGCCTCTTGCTCTCCCTGCTGCCCTGAGGCTGCTGGGCCAAAGAGGTCTTGGGCATCCAGCCCCTTGCTGGTCCCTTCCCTCTGACGAGGCCCTCTGAGCTCCAGCCCCTTGCAGTGTGGAGACAGCCCCTGCCAGCAACCTCCTCTCCAAGGAGGCCTCAAGCGAGGCCTAGGCCCAGGGGAAAGGCACCAGCGGGGATGAGCCTGGGGAGGCGCCCGGGCATGTCTGGACCCAGTCCCCGCAGCCTGCCCCTTGCTGGGGCAGTACCCCCGGAGGCCAGGAAGGTCTGGGCAAGGCTGGCCAGGGGCAGGGGCCCTGCTGGGTCCTGCCCCTGGCCTGTGGGGCCTCTGAGCACAACCGGCCCTCTCCCGCTGGAAGACCTCCCCGGCTGCCTCCAAAGGCCGCTTTGCAAGCACTCTCGCCGGCTGTTCCCGCCAGCCGCGCACAACGCTCCCAAGCCCGGGAGAAAAGCGCTTCGGGGTGGTGCTCTCTCCCGGCCCTTGCCCCTGAGCCTGGGGGCCAGGCAGGGGGTCCACACTCCCAGGCCAAGGCAGAACCACATGCACACGTCTGTTCCTGCCCCCTGCACCGGCAGAGAGCTCGGGGGAGCCAGAGTCTGTCAGGCAGCTGCTGGGCTGGCCGCCTGTGTGGGAAGGGGCAGAGCCGACCTAGGGGCACACTGGGCCTCTTGCTCTCCCTGCTGCCCTGAGGCTGCTGGGCCAAAGAGGTCTTGGGCATCCAGCCCCTTGCTGGGCCCTTCCCTCTGACGAGGCCCTCTGAGCTCCAGCCCCTTGCAGTGTGGAGACAGCCCCTGCCAGCAACCTCCTCTCCAAGGAGGCCTCAAGCGAGGCCTAGGCCCAGGGGAAAGGCACCAGCGGGGATGAGCCTGGGGAGGCGCCCGGGCATGTCTGGAACCAGTCCCCGCAGCCTGCCCCTTGCTGGGGCAGTACCCCCGGAGGCCAGGAAGGTCTGGGCAAGGCTGGCCAGGGGCAGGGGCCCTGCTGGGTCCTGCCCCTGGCCTGTGGGGCCTCTGAGCACAACCGGCCCTCTCCCGCTGGAAGACCTCCCCGGCTGCCTCCAAAGGCCGCTTTGCAAGCACTCTCGCCGGCTGTTCCCGCCAGCCGCGCCCAACGCTCCCAAGCCCGGGAGAAAAGCGCTTCGGGGTGGTGCTCTCTCCCGGCCCTTGCCCCTGAGCCTGGGGGCCAGGCAGGGGGTCCACACTCCCAGGCCAAGGCAGAACCACATGCACACGTCTGTTCCTGCCCCCTGCACCGGCAGAGAGCTCGGGGGAGCCAGAGTCTGTCAGGCAGCTGCTGGGCTGGCCGCCTGTGTGGGAAGGGGCAGAGCCGACCTAGGGGCACACTGGGCCTCTTGCTCTCCCTGCTGCCCTGAGGCTGCTGGGCCAAAGAGGTCTTGGGCATCCAGCCCCTTGCTGGTCCCTTCCCTCTGACGAGGCCCTCTGAGCTCCAGCCCCTTGCAGTGTGGAGACAGCCCCTGCCAGCAACCTCCTCTCCAAGGAGGCCTCAAGCGAGGCCTAGGCCCAGGGGAAAGGCACCAGCGGGGGTGAGCCTGGGGAGGCGCCCGAGCATGTCTGGACCCAGTCCCCGCAGCCTGCCCCTTGCTGGGGCAGTACCCCCGGAGGCCAGGAAGGTCTGGGCAAGGCTGGCCAGGGGCAGGGGCCCTGCTGGGTCCTGCCCCTGGCCTGTGGGGCCTCTGAGCACAACCGGCCCTCTCCCGCTGGAAGACCTCCCCGGCTGCCTCCAAAGGCCGCTTTGCAAGCACTCTCGCCGGCTGTTCCCGCCAGCCGCGCCCAACGCTCCCAAGCCCGGGAGAAAAGCGCTTCGGGGTGGTGCTCTCTCCCGGCCCTTGCCCCTGAGCCTGGGGGCCAGGCAGGGGGTCCACACTCCCAGGCCAAGGCAGAACCACATGCACACGTCTGTTCCTGCCCCCTGCACCGGCAGAGAGCTCGGGGGAGCCAGAGTCTGTCAGGCAGCTGCTGGGCTGGCCGCCTGTGTGGGAAGGGGCAGAGCCGACCTAGGGGCACACTGGGCCTCTTGCTCTCCCTGCTGCCCTGAGGCTGCTGGGCCAAAGAGGTCTTGGGCATCCAGCCCCTTGCTGGTCCCTTCCCTCTGACGAGGCCCTCTGAGCTCCAGCCCCTTGCAGTGTGGAGACAGCCCCTGCCAGCAACCTCCTCTCCAAGGAGGCCTCAAGCGAGGCCTAGGCCCAGGGGAAAGGCACCAGCGGGGGTGAGCCTGGGGAGGCGCCCGGGCATGTCTGGACCCAGTCCCCGCAGCCTGACCCTTGCTGGGGCAGTACCCCCGGAGGCCAGGAAGGTCTGGGCAAGGCTGGCCAGGGGCAGGGGCCCTGCTGGGTCCTGCCCCTGGCCTGTGGGGCCTCTGAGCACAACCGGCCCTCTCCCGCTGGAAGACCTCCCCGGCTGCCTCCAAAGGCCGCTTTGCAAGCACTCTCGCCGGCTGTTCCCGCCAGCCGCGCCCAACGCTCCCAAGCCCGGGAGAAAAGCGCTTCGGGGTGGTGCTCTCTCCCGGCCCTTGCCCCTGAGCCTGGGGGCCAGGCAGGGGGTCCACACTCCCAGGCCAAGGCAGAACCACATGCACACGTCTGTTCCTGCCCCCTGCACCGGCAGAGAGCTCGGGGGAGCCAGAGTCTGTCAGGCAGCTGCTGGGCTGGCCGCCTGTGTGGGAAGGGGCAGAGCCGACCTAGGGGCACACTGGGCCTCTTGCTCTCCCTGCTGCCCTGAGGCTGCTGGGCCAAAGAGGTCTTGGGCATCCAGCCCCTTGCTGGTCCCTTCCCTCTGACGAGGCCCTCTGAGCTCCAGCCCCTTGCAGTGTGGAGACAGCCCCTGCCAGCAACCTCCTCTCCAAGGAGGCCTCAAGCGAGGCCTAGGCCCAGGGGAAAGGCACCAGCGGGGATGAGCCTGGGGAGGCGCCCGGGCATGTCTGGACCCAGTCCCCGCAGCCTGCCCCTTGCTGGGGCTGTACACCGGAGGCCAGGAAGGTCTGGGCAAGGCTGGCCAGGGGCAGGGGCCCTGCTGGGTCCTGCCCCTGGCCTGTGGGGCCTCTGAGCACAACCGGCCCTCTCCCGCTGGAAGACCTCCCCGGCTGCCTCCAAAGGCCGCTTTGCAAGCACTCTCGCCGGCTGTTCCCGCCAGCCGCGCACAACGATCCCAAGCCCGGGAGAAAAGCGCTTCGGGGTGGTGCTCTCTCCCGGCCCTTGCCCCTGAGCCTGGGGGCCAGGCAGGGGGTCCACACTCCCAGGCCAAGGCAGAACCACATGCACACGTCTGTTCCTGCCCCCTGCACCGGCAGAGAGCTCGGGGGAGCCAGAGTCTGTCAGGCAGCTGCTGGGCTGGCCGCCTGTGTGGGAAGGGGCAGAGCCGACCTAGGGGCACACTGGGCCTCTTGCTCTCCCTGCTGCCCTGAGGCTGCTGGGCCAAAGAGGTCTTGGGCATCCAGCCCCTTGCTGGTCCCTTCCCTCTGACGAGGCCCTCTGAGCTCCAGCCCCTTGCAGTGTGGAGACAGCCCCTGCCAGCAACCTCCTCTCCAAGGAGGCCTCAAGCGAGGCCTAGGCCCAGGGGAAAGGCACCAGCGGGGGTGAGCCTGGGGAGGCGCCCGGGCATGTCTGGACCCAGTCCCCGCAGCCTGCCCCTTGCTGGGGCAGTACCCCCGGAGGCCAGGAAGGTCTGGGCAAGGCTGGCCAGGGGCAGGGGCCCTGCTGGGTCCTGCCCCTGGCCTGTGGGGCCTCTGAGCACAACCGGCCCTCTCCCGCTGGAAGACCTCCCCGGCTGCCTCCAAAGGCCGCTTTGCAAGCACTCTCGCCGGCTGTTCCCGCCAGCCGCGCCCAACGCTCCCAAGCCCGGGAGAAAAGCGCTTCGGGGTGGTGCTCTCTCCCGGCCCTTGCCCCTGAGCCTGGGGGCCAGGCAGGGGGTCCACACTCCCAGGCCAAGGCAGAACCACATGCACACGTCTGTTCCTGCCCCCTGCACCGGCAGAGAGCTCGGGGGAGCCAGAGTCTGTCAGGCAGCTGCTGGGCTGGCCGCCTGTGTGGGAAGGGGCAGAGCCGACCTAGGGGCACACTGGGCCTCTTGCTCTCCCTGCTGCCCTGAGGCTGCTGGGCCAAAGAGGTCTTGGGCATCCAGCCCCTTGCTGGTCCCTTCCCTCTGACGAGGCCCTCTGAGCTCCAGCCCCTTGCAGTGTGGAGACAGCCCCTGCCAGCAACCTCCTCTCCAAGGAGGCCTCAAGCGAGGCCTAGGCCCAGGGGAAAGGCACCAGCGGGGGTGAGCCTGGGGAGGCGCCCGGGCATGTCTGGACCCAGTCCCCGCAGCCTGCCCCTTGCTGGGGCAGTACCCCCGGAGGCCAGGAAGGTCTGGGCAAGGCTGGCCAGGGGCAGGGGCCCTGCTGGGTCCTGCCCCTGGCCTGTGGGGCCTCTGAGCACAACCGGCCCTCTCCCGCTGGAAGACCTCCCCGGCTGCCTCCAAAGGCCGCTTTGCAAGCACTCTCGCCGGCTGTTCCCGCCAGCCGCGCACAACGCTCCCAAGCCCGGGAGAAAAGCGCTTCGGGGTGGTGCTCTCTCCCGGCCCTTGCCCCTGAGCCTGGGGGCCAGGCAGGGGCTCCACACTCCCAGGCCAAGGCAGAACCACATGCACACGTCTGTTCCTGCCCCCTGCACCGGCAGAGAGCTCGGGGGAGCCAGAGTCTGTCAGGCAGCTGCTGGGCTGGCCGCCTGTGTGGGAAGGGGCAGAGCCGACCTAGGGGCACACTGGGCCTCTTGCTCTCCCTGCTGCCCTGAGGCTGCTGGGCCAAAGAGGTCTTGGGCATCCAGCCCCTTGCTGGTCCCTTCCCTCTGACGAGGCCCTCTGAGCTCCAGCCCCTTGCAGTGTGGAGACAGCCCCTGCCAGCAACCTCCTCTCCAAGGAGGCCTCAAGCGAGGCCTAGGCCCAGGGGAAAGGCACCAGCGGGGATGAGCCTGGGGAGGCGCCCGGGCATGTCTGGACCCAGTCCCCCACAGCCTGCCCCTTGCTGGGGCAGTACCCCCGGAGGCCAGGAAGGTCTGGGCAAGGCTGGCCAGGGGCAGGGGCCCTGCTGGGTCCTGCCCCTGGCCTGTGGGGCCTCTGAGCACAACCGGCCCTCTCCCGCTGGAAGACCTCCCCGGCTGCCTCCAAAGGCCGCTTTGCAAGCACTCTCGCCGGCTGTTCCCGCCAGCCGCGCCCAACGCTCCCAAGCCCGGGAGAAAAGCGCTTCGGGGTGGTGCTCTCTCCCGGCCCTTGCCCCTGAGCCTGGGGGCCAGGCAGGGGGTCCACACTCCCAGGCCAAGGCAGAACCACATGCACACGTCTGTTCCTGCCCCCTGCACCGGCAGAGAGCTCGGGGGAGCCAGAGTCTGTCAGGCAGCTGCTGGGCTGGCCGCCTGTGTGGGAAGGGGCAGAGCCGACCTAGGGGCACACTGGGCCTCTTGCTCTCCCTGCTGCCCTGAGGCTGCTGGGCCAAAGAGGTCTTGGGCATCCAGCCCCTTGCTGGTCCCTTCCCTCTGACGAGGCCCTCTGAGCTCCAGCCCCTTGCAGTGTGGAGACAGCCCCTGCCAGCAACCTCCTCTCCAAGGAGGCCTCAAGCGAGGCCTAGGCCCAGGGGAAAGGCACCAGCGGGGATGAGCCTGGGGAGGCGCCCGGGCATGTCTGGACCCAGTCCCCGCAGCCTGCCCCTTGCTGGGGCAGTACCCCCGGAGGCCAGGAAGGTCTGGGCAAGGCTGGCCAGGGGCAGGGGCCCTGCTGGGTCCTGCCCCTGGCCTGTGGGGCCTCTGAGCACAACCGGCCCTCTCCCGCTGGAAGACCTCCCCGGCTGCCTCCAAAGGCCGCTTTGCAAGCACTCTCGCCGGCTGTTCCCGCCAGCCGCGCCCAACGCTCCCAAGCCCGGGAGAAAAGCGCTTCGGGGTGGTGCTCTCTCCCGGCCCTTGCCCCTGAGCCTGGGGGCCAGGCAGGGGGTCCACACTCCCAGGCCAAGGCAGAACCACATGCACACGTCTGTTCCTGCCCCCTGCACCGGCAGAGAGCTCGGGGGAGCCAGAGTCTGTCAGGCAGCTGCTGGGCTGGCCGCCTGTGTGGGAAGGGGCAGAGCCGACCTAGGGGCACACTGGGCCTCTTGCTCTCCCTGCTGCCCTGAGGCTGCTGGGCCAAAGAGGTCTTGGGCATCCAGCCCCTTGCTGGGCCCTTCCCTCTGACGAGGCCCTCTGAGCTCCAGCCCCTTGCAGTGTGGAGACAGCCCCTGCCAGCAACCTCCTCTCCAAGGAGGCCTCAAGCGAGGCCTAGGCCCAGGGGAAAGGCACCAGCGGGGATGAGCCTGGGGAGGCGCCCGGGCATGTCTGGACCCAGTCCCCGCAGCCTGCCCCTTGCTGGGGCAGTACCCCCGGAGGCCAGGAAGGTCTGGGCAAGGCTGGCCAGGGGCAGGGGCCCTGCTGGGTCCTGCCCCTGGCCTGTGGGGCCTCTGAGCACAACCGGCCCTCTCCCGCTGGAAGACCTCCCCGGCTGCCTCCAAAGGCCGCTTTGCAAGCACTCTCGCCGGCTGTTCCCGCCAGCCGCGCACAACGCTCCCAAGCCCGGGAGAAAAGCACTTCGGGGTGGTGCTCTCTCCCGGCCCTTGCCCCTGAGCCTGGGGGCCAGGCAGGGGGTCCACACTCCCAGGCCAAGGCAGAACCACATGCACACGTCTGTTCCTGCCCCCTGCACCGGCAGAGAGCTCGGGGGAGCCAGAGTCTGTCAGGCAGCTGCTGGGCTGGCCGCCTGTGTGGGAAGGGGCAGAGCCGACCTAGGGGCACACTGGGCCTCTTGCTCTCCCTGCTGCCCTTAGGGTGCTGGGCCAAAGAGGTCTTGGGCATCCAGCCCCTTGCTGGTCCCTTCCCTCTGACGAGGCCCTCTGAGCTCCAGCCCCTTGCAGTGTGGAGACAGCCCCTGCCAGCAACCTCCTCTCCAAGGAGGCCTCAAGCGAGGCCTAGGCCCAGGGGAAAGGCACCAGCGGGGGTGAGCCTGGGGAGGCGCCCGGGCATGTCTGGACCCAGTCCCCGCAGCCTGCCCCTTGCTGGGGCAGTACCCCCGGAGGCCAGGAAGGTCTGGGCAAGGCTGGCCAGGGGCAGGGGCCCTGCTGGGTCCTGCCCCTGGCCTGTGGGGCCTCTGAGCACAACCGGCCCTCTCCCGCTGGAAGACCTCCCCGGCTGCCTCCAAAGGCCGCTTTGCAAGCACTCTCGCCGGCTGTTCCCGCCAGCCGCGCCCAACGCTCCCAAGCCCGGGAGAAAAGCGCTTCGGGGTGGTGCTCTCTCCCGGCCCTTGCCCCTGAGCCTGGGGGCCAGGCAGGGGGTCCACACTCCCAGGCCAAGGCAGAACCACATGCACACGTCTGTTCCTGCCCCCTGCACCGGCAGAGAGCTCGGGGGAGCCAGAGTCTGTCAGGCAGCTGCTGGGCTGGCCGCCTGTGTGGGAAGGGGCAGAGCCGACCTAGGGGCACACTGGGCCTCTTGCTCTCCCTGCTGCCCTGAGGCTGCTGGGCCAAAGAGGTCTTGGGCATCCAGCCCCTTGCTGGTCCCTTCCCTCTGACGAGGCCCTCTGAGCTCCAGCCCCTTGCAGTGTGGAGACAGCCCCTGCCAGCAACCTCCTCTCCAAGGAGGCCTCAAGCGAGGCCTAGGCCCAGGGGAAAGGCACCAGCGGGGATGAGCCTGGGGAGGCGCCCGGGCATGTCTGGACCCAGTCCCCGCAGCCTGCCCCTTGCTGGGGCAGTACCCCCGGAGGCCAGGAAGGTCTGGGCAAGGCTGGCCAGGGGCAGGGGCCCTGCTGGGTCCTGCCCCTGGCCTGTGGGGCCTCTGAGCACAACCGGCCCTCTCCCGCTGGAAGACCTCCCCGGCTGCCTCCAAAGGCCGCTTTGCAAGCACTCTCGCCGGCTGTTCCCGCCAGCCGCGCCCAACGCTCCCAAGCCCGGGAGAAAAGCGCTTCGGGGTGGTGCTCTCTCCCGGCCCTTGCCCCTGAGCCTGGGGGCCAGGCAGGGGGTCCACACTCCCAGGCCAAGGCAGAACCACATGCACACGTCTGTTCCTGCCCCCTGCACCGGCAGAGAGCTCGGGGGAGCCAGAGTCTGTCAGGCAGCTGCTGGGCTGGCCGCCTGTGTGGGAAGGGGCAGAGCCGACCTAGGGGCACACTGGGCCTCTTGCTCTCCCTGCTGCCCTGAGGCTGCTGGGCCAAAGAGGTCTTGGGCATCCAGCCCCTTGCTGGTCCCTTCCCTCTGACGAGGCCCTCTGAGCTCCAGCCCCTTGCAGTGTGGAGACAGCCCCTGCCAGCAACCTCCTCTCCAAGGAGGCCTCAAGCGAGGCCTAGGCCCAGGGGAAAGGCACCAGCGGGGGTGAGCCTGGGGCGGCGCCCGGGCATGTCTGGACCCAGTCCCCGCAGCCTGCCCCTTGCTGGGGCAGTACCCCCGGAGGCCAGGAAGGTCTGGGCAAGGCTGGCCAGGGGCAGGGGCCCTGCTGGGTCCTGCCCCTGGCCTGTGGGGCCTCTGAGCACAACCGGCCCTCTCCCGCTGGAAGACCTCCCCGGCTGCCTCCAAAGGCCGCTTTGCAAGCACTCTCGCCGGCTGTTCCCGCCAGCCGCGCCCAACGCTCCCAAGCCCGGGAGAAAAGCGCTTCGGGGTGGTGCTCTCTCCCGGCCCTTGCCCCTGAGCCTGGGGGCCAAGCAGGGGGTCCACACTCCCAGGCCAAGGCAGAACCACATGCACACGTCTGTTCCTGCCCCCTGCACCGGCAGAGAGCTCGGGGGAGCCAGAGTCTGTCAGGCAGCTGCTGGGCTGGCCGCCTGTGTGGGAAGGGGCAGAGCCGACCTAGGGGCACACTGGGCCTCTTGCTCTCCCTGCTGCCCTGAGGCTGCTGGGCCAAAGAGGTCTTGGGCATCCAGCCCCTTGCTGGTCCCTTCCCTCTGACGAGGCCCTCTGAGCTCCAGCCCCTTGCAGTGTGGAGACAGCCCCTGCCAGCAACCTCCTCTCCAAGGAGGCCTCAAGCGAGGCCTAGGCCCAGGGGAAAGGCACCAGCGGGGATGAGCCTGGGGAGGCGCCCGGGCATGTCTGGACCCAGTCCCCGCAGCCTGCCCCTTGCTGGGGCAGTACCCCCGGAGGCCAGGAAGGTCTGGGCAAGGCTGGCCAGGGGCAGGGGCCCTGCTGGGTCCTGCCCCTGGCCTGTGGGGCCTCTGAGCACAACCGGCCCTCTCCCGCTGGAAGACCTCCCCGGCTGCCTCCAAAGGCCGCTTTGCAAGCACTCTCGCCGGCTGTTCCCACCAGCCGCGCCCAACGCTCCCAAGCCCGGGAGAAAAGCGCTTCGGGGTGGTGCTCTCTCCCGGCCCTTGCCCCTGAGCCTGGGGGCCAGGCAGGGGGTCCACACTCCCAGGCCAAGGCAGAACCACATGCACACGTCTGTTCCTGCCCCCTGCACCGGCAGAGAGCTCGGGGGAGCCAGAGTCTGTCAGGCAGCTGCTGGGCTGGCTGCCTGTGTGGGAAGGGGCAGAGCCGACCTAGGGGCACACTGGGCCTCTTGCTCTCCCTGCTGCCCTGAGGCTGCTGGGCCAAAGAGGTCTTGGGCATCCAGCCCCTTGCTGGTCCCTTCCCTCTGACGAGGCCCTCTGAGCTCCAGCCCCTTGCAGTGTGGAGACAGCCCCTGCCAGCAACCTCCTCTCCAAGGAGGCCTCAAGCGAGGCCTAGGCCCAGGGGAAAGGCACCAGCGGGGATGAGCCTGGGGAGGCGCCCGGGCATGTCTGGACCCAGTCCCCGCAGCCTGCCCCTTGCTGGGGCAGTACCCCCGGAGGCCAGGAAGGTCTGGGCAAGGCTGGCCAGGGGCAGGGGCCCTGCTGGGTCCTGCCCCTGGCCTGTGGGGCCTCTGAGCACAACCGGCCCTCTCCCGCTGGAAGACCTCCCCGGCTGCCTCCAAAGGCCGCTTTGCAAGCACTCTCGCCGGCTGTTCCCGCCAGCCGCGCACAACGCTCCCAAGCCCGGGAGAAAAGCGCTTCGGGGTGGTGCTCTCTCCCGGCCCTTGCCCCTGAGCCTGGGGGCCAGGCAGGGGGTCCACACTCCCAGGCCAAGGCAGAACCACATGCACACGTCTGTTCCTGCCCCCTGCACCGGCAGAGAGCTCGGGGGAGCCAGAGTCTGTCAGGCAGCTGCTGGGCTGGCCGCCTGTGTGGGAAGGGGCAGAGCCGACCTAGGGGCACACTGGGCCTCTTGCTCTCCCTGCTGCCCTGAGGCTGCTGGGCCAAAGAGGTCTTGGGCATCCAGCCCCTTGCTGGTCCCTTCCCTCTGACGAGGCCCTCTGAGCTCCAGCCCCTTGCAGTGTGGAGACAGCCCCTGCCAGCAACCTCCTCTCCAAGGAGGCCTCAAGCGAGGCCTAGGCCCAGGGGAAAGGCACCAGAGGGGATGAGCCTGGGGAGGCGCCCGGGCATGTCTGGACCCAGTCCCCGCAGCCTGCCCCTTGCTGGGGCAGTACCCCCGGAGGCCAGGAAGGTCTGGGCAAGGCTGGCCAGGGGCAGGGGCCCTGCTGGGTCTGGCCCCTGGCCTGTGGGGCCTCTGAGCACAACCGGCCCTCTCCCGCTGGAAGACCTCCCCGGCTGCCTCCAAAGGCCGCTTTGCAAGCACTCTCGCCGGCTGTTCCCGCCAGCCGCGCACAACGCTCCCAAGCCCGGGAGAAAAGCGCTTCGGGGTGGTGCTCTCTCCCGGCCCTTGCCCCTGAGCCTGGGGGCCAGGCAGGGGGTCCACACTCCCAGGCCAAGGCAGAACCACATGCACACGTCTGTTCCTGCCCCCTGCACCGGCAGAGAGCTCGGGGGAGCCAGAGTCTGTCAGGCAGCTGCTGGGCTGGCCGCCTGTGTGGGAAGGGGCAGAGCCGACCTAGGGGCACACTGGGCCTCTTGCTCTCCCTGCTGCCCTGAGGCTGCTGGGCCAAAGAGGTCTTGGGCATCCAGCCCCTTGCTGGGCCCTTCCCTCTGACGAGGCCCTCTGAGCTCCAGCCCCTTGCAGTGTGGAGACAGCCCCTGCCAGCAACCTCCTCTCCAAGGAGGCCTCAAGCGAGGCCTAGGCCCAGGGGAAAGGCACCAGCGGGGATGAGCCTGGGGAGGCGCCCGGGCATGTCTGGACCCAGTCCCCGCAGCCTGCCCCTTGCTGGGGCAGTACCCCCGGAGGCCAGGAAGGTCTGGGCAAGGCTGGCCAGGGGCAGGGGCCCTGCTGGGTCCTGCCCCTGGCCTGTGGGGCCTCTGAGCACAACCGGCCCTCTCCCGCTGGAAGACCTCCCCGGCTGCCTCCAAAGGCCGCTTTGCAAGCACTCTCGCCGGCTGTTCCCGCCAGCCGCGCACAACGCTCCCAAGCCCGGGAGAAAAGCGCTTCGGGGTGGTGCTCTCTCCCGGCCCTTGCCCCTGAGCCTGGGGGCCAGGCAGGGGGTCCACACTCCCAGGCCAAGGCAGAACCACATGCACACGTCTGTTCCTGCCCCCTGCACCGGCAGAGAGCTCGGGGGAGCCAGAGTCTGTCAGGCAGCTGCTGGGCTGGCCGCCTGTGTGGGAAGGGGCAGAGCCGACCTAGGGGCACACTGGGCCTCTTGCTCTCCCTGCTGCCCTGAGGCTGCTGGGCCAAAGAGGTCTTGGGCATCCAGCCCCTTGCTGGTCCCTTCCCTCTGACGAGGCCCTCTGAGCTCCAGCCCCTTGCAGTGTGGAGACAGCCCCTGCCAGCAACCTCCTCTCCAAGGAGGCCTCAAGCGAGGCCTAGGCCCAGGGGAAAGGCACCAGCGGGGGTGAGCCTGGGGAGGCGCCCGGGCATGTCTGGACCCAGTCCCCGCAGCCTGACCCTTGCTGGGGCAGTACCCCCGGAGGCCAGGAAGGTCTGGGCAAGGCTGGCCAGGGGCAGGGGCCCTGCTGGGTCCTGCCCCTGGCCTGTGGGGCCTCTGAGCACAACCGGCCCTCTCCCGCTGGAAGACCTCCCCGGCTGCCTCCAAAGGCCGCTTTGCAAGCACTCTCGCCGGCTGTTCCCGCCAGCCGCGCACAACGCTCCCAAGCCCGGGAGAAAAGCGCTTCGGGGTGGTGCTCTCTCCCGGCCCTTGCCCCTGAGCCTGGGGGCCAGGCAGGGGGTCCACACTCCCAGGCCAAGGCAGAACCACATGCACACGTCTGTTCCTGCCCCCTGCACCGGCAGAGAGCTCGGGGGAGCCAGAGTCTGTCAGGCAGCTGCTGGGCTGGCCGCCTGTGTGGGAAGGGGCAGAGCCGACCTAGGGGCACACTGGGCCTCTTGCTCTCCCTGCTGCCCTGAGGCTGCTGGGCCAAAGAGGTCTTGGGCATCCAGCCCCTTGCTGGGCCCTTCCCTCTGACGAGGCCCTCTGAGCTCCAGCCCCTTGCAGTGTGGAGACAGCCCCTGCCAGCAACCTCCTCTCCAAGGAGGCCTCAAGCGAGGCCTAGGCCCAGGGGAAAGGCACCAGCGGGGATGAGCCTGGGGAGGCGCCCGGGCATGTCTGGACCCAGTCCCCGCAGCCTGCCCCTTGCTGGGGCAGTACCCCCGGAGGCCAGGAAGGTCTGGGCAAGGCTGGCCAGGGGCAGGGGCCCTGCTGGGTCCTGCCCCTGGCCTGTGGGGCCTCTGAGCACAACCGGCCCTCTCCCGCTGGAAGACCTCCCCGGCTGCCTCCAAAGGCCGCTTTGCAAGCACTCTCGCCGGCTGTTCCCGCCAGCCGCGCACAACGCTCCCAAGCCCGGGAGAAAAGCGCTTCGGGGTGGTGCTCTCTCCCGGCCCTTGCCCCTGAGCCTGGGGGCCAGGCAGGGGGTCCACACTCCCAGGCCAAGGCAGAACCACATGCACACGTCTGTTCCTGCCCCCTGCACCGGCAGAGAGCTCGGGGGAGCCAGAGTCTGTCAGGCAGCTGCTGGGCTGGCCGCCTGTGTGGGAAGGGGCAGAGCCGACCTAGGGGCACACTGGGCCTCTTGCTCTCCCTGCTGCCCTGAGGCTGCTGGGCCAAAGAGGTCTTGGGCATCCAGCCCCTTGCTGGTCCCTTCCCTCTGACGAGGCCCTCTGAGCTCCAGCCCCTTGCAGTGTGGAGACAGCCCCTGCCAGCAACCTCCTCTCCAAGGAGGCCTCAAGCGAGGCCTAGGCCCAGGGGAAAGGCACCAGCGGGGATGAGCCTGGGGAGGCGCCCGGGCATGTCTGGACCCAGACCCCGCAGCCTGCCCCTTGCTGGGGCAGTACCCCCGGAGGCCAGGAAGGTCTGGGCAAGGCTGGCCAGGGGCAGGGGCCCTGCTGGGTCCTGCCCCTGGCCTGTGGGGCCTCTGAGCACAACCGGCCCTCTCCCGCTGGAAGACCTCCCCGGCTGCCTCCAAAGGCCGCTTTGCAAGCACTCTCGCCGGCTGTTCCCGCCAGCCGCGCACAACGCTCCCAAGCCCGGGAGAAAAGCGCTTCGGGGTGGTGCTCTCTCCCGGCCCTTGCCCCTGAGCCTGGGGGCCAGGCAGGGGGTCCACACTCCCAGGCCAAGGCAGAACCACATGCACACGTCTGTTCCTGCCCCCTGCACCGGCAGAGAGCTCGGGGGAGCCAGAGTCTGTCAGGCAGCTGCTGGGCTGGCCGCCTGTGTGGGAAGGGGCAGAGCCGACCTAGGGGCACACTGGGCCTCTTGCTCTCCCTGCTGCCCTGAGGCTGCTGGGCCAAAGAGGTCTTGGGCATCCAGCCCCTTGCTGGTCCCTTCCCTCTGACGAGGCCCTCTGAGCTCCAGCCCCTTGCAGTGTGGAGACAGCCCCTGCCAGCAACCTCCTCTCCAAGGAGGCCTCAAGCGAGGCCTAGGCCCAGGGGAAAGGCACCAGCGGGGGTGAGCCTGGGGAGGCGCCCGGGCATGTCTGGACCCAGTCCCCGCAGCCTGCCCCTTGCTGGGGCAGTACCCCCGGAGGCCAGGAAGGTCTGGGCAAGGCTGGCCAGGGGCAGGGGCCCTGCTGGGTCCTGCCCCTGGCCTGTGGGGCCTCTGAGCACAACCGGCCCTCTCCCGCTGGAAGACCTCCCCGGCTGCCTCCAAAGGCCGCTTTGCAAGCACTCTCGCCGGCTGTTCCCGCCAGCCGCGCCCAACGCTCCCAAGCCCGGGAGAAAAGCGCTTCGGGGTGGTGCTCTCTCCCGGCCCTTGCCCCTGAGCCTGGGGGCCAGGCAGGGGGTCCACACTCCCAGGCCAAGGCAGAACCACATGCACACGTCTGTTCCTGCCCCCTGCACCGGCAGAGAGCTCGGGGGAGCCAGAGTCTGTCAGGCAGCTGCTGGGCTGGCCGCCTGTGTGGGAAGGGGCAGAGCCGACCTAGGGGCACACTGGGCCTCTTGCTCTCCCTGCTGCCCTGAGGCTGCTGGGCCAAAGAGGTCTTGGGCATCCAGCCCCTTGCTGGTCCCTTCCCTCTGACGAGGCCCTCTGAGCTCCAGCCCCTTGCAGTGTGGAGACAGCCCCTGCCAGCAACCTCCTCTCCAAGGAGGCCTCAAGCGAGGCCTAGGCCCAGGGGAAAGGCACCAGCGGGGATGAGCCTGGGGAGGCGCCCGGGCATGTCTGGACCCAGTCCCCGCAGCCTGCCCCTTGCTGGGGCTGTACACCGGAGGCCAGGAAGGTCTGGGCAAGGCTGGCCAGGGGCAGGGGCCCTGCTGGGTCCTGCCCCTGGCCTGTGGGGCCTCTGAGCACAACCGGCCCTCTCCCGCTGGAAGACCTCCCCGGCTGCCTCCAAAGGCCGCTTTGCAAGCACTCTCGCCGGCTGTTCCCGCCAGCCGCGCACAACGCTCCCAAGCCCGGGAGAAAAGCGCTTCGGGGTGGTGCTCTCTCCCGGCCCTTGCCCCTGAGCCTGGGGGCCAGGCAGGGGGTCCACACTCCCAGGCCAAGGCAGAACCACATGCACACGTCTGTTCCTGCCCCCTGCACCGGCAGAGAGCTCGGGGGAGCCAGAGTCTGTCAGGCAGCTGCTGGGCTGGCCGCCTGTGTGGGAAGGGGCAGAGCCGACCTAGGGGCACACTGGGCCTCTTGCTCTCCCTGCTGCCCTGAGGCTGCTGGGCCAAAGAGGTCTTGGGCATCCAGCCCCTTGCTGGTCCCTTCCCTCTGACGAGGCCCTCTGAGCTCCAGCCCCTTGCAGTGTGGAGACAGCCCCTGCCAGCAACCTCCTCTCCAAGGAGGCCTCAAGCGAGGCCTAGGCCCAGGGGAAAGGCACCAGCGGGGGTGAGCCTGGGGAGGCGCCCGGGCATGTCTGGACCCAGTCCCCGCAGCCTGCCCCTTGCTGGGGCAGTACCCCCGGAGGCCAGGAAGGTCTGGGCAAGGCTGGCCAGGGGCAGGGGCCCTGCTGGGTCCTGCCCCTGGCCTGTGGGGCCTCTGAGCACAACCGGCCCTCTCCCGCTGGAAGACCTCCCCGGCTGCCTCCAAAGGCCGCTTTGCAAGCACTCTCGCCGGCTGTTCCCGCCAGCCGCGCCCAACGCTCCCAAGCCCGGGAGAAAAGCGCTTCGGGGTGGTGCTCTCTCCCGGCCCTTGCCCCTGAGCCTGGGGGCCAGGCAGGGGGTCCACACTCCCAGGCCAAGGCAGAACCACATGCACACGTCTGTTCCTGCCCCCTGCACCGGCAGAGAGCTCGGGGGAGCCAGAGTCTGTCAGGCAGCTGCTGGGCTGGCCGCCTGTGTGGGAAGGGGCAGAGCCGACCTAGGGGCACACTGGGCCTCTTGCTCTCCCTGCTGCCCTGAGGCTGCTGGGCCAAAGAGGTCTTGGGCATCCAGCCCCTTGCTGGTCCCTTCCCTCTGACGAGGCCCTCTGAGCTCCAGCCCCTTGCAGTGTGGAGACAGCCCCTGCCAGCAACCTCCTCTCCAAGGAGGCCTCAAGCGAGGCCTAGGCCCAGGGGAAAGGCACCAGCGGGGGTGAGCCTGGGGAGGCGCCCGGGCATGTCTGGACCCAGTCCCCGCAGCCTGCCCCTTGCTGGGGCAGTACCCCCGGAGGCCAGGAAGGTCTGGGCAAGGCTGGCCAGGGGCAGGGGCCCTGCTGGGTCCTGCCCCTGGCCTAAGGGGCCTCTGAGCACAACCGGCCCTCTCCCGCTGGAAGACCTCCCCGGCTGCCTCCAAAGGCCGCTTTGCAAGCACTCTCGCCGGCTGTTCCCGCCAGCCGCGCACAACGCTCCCAAGCCCGGGAGAAAAGCGCTTCGGGGTGGTGCTCTCTCCCGGCCCTTGCCCCTGAGCCTGGGGGCCAGGCAGGGGGTCCACACTCCCAGGCCAAGGCAGAACCACATGCACACGTCTGTTCCTGCCCCCTGCACCGGCAGAGAGCTCGGGGGAGCCAGAGTCTGTCAGGCAGCTGCTGGGCTGGCCGCCTGTGTGGGAAGGGGCAGAGCCGACCTAGGGGCACACTGGGCCTCTTGCTCTCCCTGCTGCCCTGAGGCTGCTGGGCCAAAGAGGTCTTGGGCATCCAGCCCCTTGCTGGTCCCTTCCCTCTGACGAGGCCCTCTGAGCTCCAGCCCCTTGCAGTGTGGAGACAGCCCCTGCCAGCAACCTCCTCTCCAAGGAGGCCTCAAGCGAGGCCTAGGCCCAGGGGAAAGGCACCAGCGGGGATGAGCCTGGGGAGGCGCCCGGGCATGTCTGGACCCAGTCCCCACAGCCTGCCCCTTGCTGGGGCAGTACCCCCGGAGGCCAGGAAGGTCTGGGCAAGGCTGGCCAGGGGCAGGGGCCCTGCTGGGTCCTGCCCCTGGCCTGTGGGGCCTCTGAGCACAACCGGCCCTCTCCCGCTGGAAGACCTCCCCGGCTGCCTCCAAAGGCCGCTTTGCAAGCACTCTCGCCGGCTGTTCCCGCCAGCCGCGCCCAACGCTCCCAAGCCCGGGAGAAAAGCGCTTCGGGGTGGTGCTCTCTCCCGGCCCTTGCCCCTGAGCCTGGGGGCCAGGCAGGGGGTCCACACTCCCAGGCCAAGGCAGAACCACATGCACACGTCTGTTCCTGCCCCCTGCACCGGCAGAGAGCTCGGGGGAGCCAGAGTCTGTCAGGCAGCTGCTGGGCTGGCCGCCTGTGTGGGAAGGGGCAGAGCCGACCTAGGGGCACACTGGGCCTCTTGCTCTCCCTGCTGCCCTGAGGCTGCTGGGCCAAAGAGGTCTTGGGCATCCAGCCCCTTGCTGGTCCCTTCCCTCTGACGAGGCCCTCTGAGCTCCAGCCCCTTGCAGTGTGGAGACAGCCCCTGCCAGCAACCTCCTCTCCAAGGAGGCCTCAAGCGAGGCCTAGGCCCAGGGGAAAGGCACCAGCGGGGATGAGCCTGGGGAGGCGCCCGGGCATGTCTGGACCCAGTCCCCGCAGCCTGCCCCTTGCTGGGGCAGTACCCCCGGAGGCCAGGAAGGTCTGGGCAAGGCTGGCCAGGGGCAGGGGCCCTGCTGGGTCCTGCCCCTGGCCTGTGGGGCCTCTGAGCACAACCGGCCCTCTCCCGCTGGAAGACCTCCCCGGCTGCCTCCAAAGGCCGCTTTGCAAGCACTCTCGCCGGCTGTTCCCGCCAGCCGCGCCCAACGCTCCCAAGCCCGGGAGAAAAGCGCTTCGGGGTGGTGCTCTCTCCCGGCCCTTGCCCCTGAGCCTGGGGGCCAGGCAGGGGGTCCACACTCCCAGGCCAAGGCAGAACCACATGCACACGTCTGTTCCTGCCCCCTGCACCGGCAGAGAGCTCGGGGGAGCCAGAGTCTGTCAGGCAGCTGCTGGGCTGGCCGCCTGTGTGGGAAGGGGCAGAGCCGACCTAGGGGCACACTGGGCCTCTTGCTCTCCCTGCTGCCCTGAGGCTGCTGGGCCAAAGAGGTCTTGGGCATCCAGCCCCTTGCTGGTCCCTTCCCTCTGACGAGGCCCTCTGAGCTCCAGCCCCTTGCAGTGTGGAGACAGCCCCTGCCAGCAACCTCCTCTCCAAGGAGGCCTCAAGCGAGGCCTAGGCCCAGGGGAAAGGCACCAGCGGGGATGAGCCTGGGGAGGCGCCCGGGCATGTCTGGACCCAGTCCCCGCAGCCTGCCCCTTGCTGGGGCAGTACCCCCGGAGGCCAGGAAGGTCTGGGCAAGGCTGGCCAGGGGCAGGGGCCCTGCTGGGTCCTGCCCCTGGCCTGTGGGGCCTCTGAGCACAACCGGCCCTCTCCCGCTGGAAGACCTCCCCGGCTGCCTCCAAAGGCCGCTTTGCAAGCACTCTCGCCGGCTGTTCCCGCCAGCCGCGCACAACGCTCCCAAGCCCGGGAGAAAAGCACTTCGGGGTGGTGCTCTCTCCCGGCCCTTGCCCCTGAGCCTGGGGGCCAGGCAGGGGGTCCACACTCCCAGGCCAAGGCAGAACCACATGCACACGTCTGTTCCTGCCCCCTGCACCGGCAGAGAGCTCGGGGGAGCCAGAGTCTGTCAGGCAGCTGCTGGGCTGGCCGCCTGTGTGGGAAGGGGCAGAGCCGACCTAGGGGCACACTGGGCCTCTTGCTCTCCCTGCTGCCCTTAGGGTGCTGGGCCAAAGAGGTCTTGGGCATCCAGCCCCTTGCTGGTCCCTTCCCTCTGACGAGGCCCTCTGAGCTCCAGCCCCTTGCAGTGTGGAGACAGCCCCTGCCAGCAACCTCCTCTCCAAGGAGGCCTCAAGCGAGGCCTAGGCCCAGGGGAAAGGCACCAGCGGGGGTGAGCCTGGGGAGGCGCCCGGGCATGTCTGGACCCAGTCCCCGCAGCCTGCCCCTTGCTGGGGCAGTACCCCCGGAGGCCAGGGAGGTCTGGGCAAGGCTGGCCAGGGGCAGGGGCCCTGCTGGGTCCTGCCCCTGGCCTGTGGGGCCTCTGAGCACAACCGGCCCTCTCCCGCTGGAAGACCTCCCCGGCTGCCTCCAAAGGCCGCTTTGCAAGCACTCTCGCCGGCTGTTCCCGCCAGCCGCGCCCAACGCTCCCAAGCCCGGGAGAAAAGCGCTTCGGGGTGGTGCTCTCTCCCGGCCCTTGCCCCTGAGCCTGGGGGCCAGGCAGGGGGTCCACACTCCCAGGCCAAGGCAGAACCACATGCACACGTCTGTTCCTGCCCCCTGCACCGGCAGAGAGCTCGGGGGAGCCAGAGTCTGTCAGGCAGCTGCTGGGCTGGCCGCCTGTGTGGGAAGGGGCAGAGCCGACCTAGGGGCACACTGGGCCTCTTGCTCTCCCTGCTGCCCTGAGGCTGCTGGGCCAAAGAGGTCTTGGGCATCCAGCCCCTTGCTGGTCCCTTCCCTCTGACGAGGCCCTCTGAGCTCCAGCCCCTTGCAGTGTGGAGACAGCCCCTGCCAGCAACCTCCTCTCCAAGGAGGCCTCAAGCGAGGCCTAGGCCCAGGGGAAAGGCACCATCGGGGATGAGCCTGGGGAGGCGCCCGGGCATGTCTGGACCCAGTCCCCGCAGCCTGCCCCTTGCTGGGGCAGTACCCCCGGAGGCCAGGAAGGTCTGGGCAAGGCTGGCCAGGGGCAGGGGCCCTGCTGGGTCCTGCCCCTGGCCTGTGGGGCCTCTGAGCACAACCGGCCCTCTCCCGCTGGAAGACCTCCCCGGCTGCCTCCAAAGGCCGCTTTGCAAGCACTCTCGCCGGCTGTTCCCGCCAGCCGCGCCCAACGCTCCCAAGCCCGGGAGAAAAGCGCTTCGGGGTGGTGCTCTCTCCCGGCCCTTGCCCCTGAGCCTGGGGGCCAGGCAGGGGGTCCACACTCCCAGGCCAAGGCAGAACCACATGCACACGTCTGTTCCTGCCCCCTGCACCGGCAGAGAGCTCGGGGGAGCCAGAGTCTGTCAGGCAGCTGCTGGGCTGGCCGCCTGTGTGGGAAGGGGCAGAGCCGACCTAGGGGCACACTGGGCCTCTTGCTCTCCCTGCTGCCCTGAGGCTGCTGGGCCAAAGAGGTCTTGGGCATCCAGCCCCTTGCTGGTCCCTTCCCTCTGACGAGGCCCTCTGAGCTCCAGCCCCTTGCAGTGTGGAGACAGCCCCTGCCAGCAACCTCCTCTCCAAGGAGGCCTCAAGCGAGGCCTAGGCCCAGGGGAAAGGCACCAGCGGGGATGAGCCTGGGGAGGCGCCCGGGCATGTCTGGACCCAGTCCCCGCAGCCTGCCCCTTGCTGGGGCAGTACCCCCGGAGGCCAGGAAGGTCTGGGCAAGGCTGGCCAGGGGCAGGGGCCCTGCTGGGTCCTGCCCCTGGCCTGTGGGGCCTCTGAGCACAACCGGCCCTCTCCCGCTGGAAGACCTCCCCGGCTGCCTCCAAAGGCCGCTTTGCAAGCACTCTCGCCGGCTGTTCCCGCCAGCCGCGCCCAACGCTCCCAAGCCCGGGAGAAAAGCGCTTCGGGGTGGTGCTCTCTCCCGGCCCTTGCCCCTGAGCCTGGGGGCCAGGCAGGGGGTCCACACTCCCAGGCCAAGGCAGAACCACATGCACACGTCTGTTCCTGCCCCCTGCACCGGCAGAGAGCTCGGGGGAGCCAGAGTCTGTCAGGCAGCTGCTGGGCTGGCCGCCTGTGTGGGAAGGGGCAGAGCCGACCTAGGGGCACACTGGGCCTCTTGCTCTCCCTGCTGCCCTGAGGCTGCTGGGCCAAAGAGGTCTTGGGCATCCAGCCCCTTGCTGGTCCCTTCCCTCTGACGAGGCCCTCTGAGCTCCAGCCCCTTGCAGTGTGGAGACAGCCCCTGCCAGCAACCTCCTCTCCAAGGAGGCCTCAAGCGAGGCCTAGGCCCAGGGGAAAGGCACCAGCGGGGGTGAGCCTGGGGAGGCGCCCGGGCATGTCTGGACCCAGTCCCCGCAGCCTGCCCCTTGCTGGGGCAGTACCCCCGGAGGCCAGGAAGGTCTGGGCAAGGCTGGCCAGGGGCAGGGGCCCTGCTGGGTCCTGCCCCTGGCCTGTGGGGCCTCTGAGCACAACCGGCCCTCTCCCGCTGGAAGACCTCCCCGGCTGCCTCCAAAGGCCGCTTTGCAAGCACTCTCGCCGGCTGTTCCCGCCAGCCGCGCCCAACGCTCCCAAGCCCGGGAGAAAAGCGCTTCGGGGTGGTGCTCTCTCCCGGCCCTTGCCCCTGAGCCTGGGGGCCAAGCAGGGGGTCCACACTCCCAGGCCAAGGCAGAACCACATGCACACGTCTGTTCCTGCCCCCTGCACCGGCAGAGAGCTCGGGGGAGCCAGAGTCTGTCAGGCAGCTGCTGGGCTGGCCGCCTGTGTGGGAAGGGGCAGAGCCGACCTAGGGGCACACTGGGCCTCTTGCTCTCCCTGCTGCCCTGAGGCTGCTGGGCCAAAGAGGTCTTGGGCATCCAGCCCCTTGCTGGTCCCTTCCCTCTGACGAGGCCCTCTGAGCTCCAGCCCCTTGCAGTGTGGAGACAGCCCCTGCCAGCAACCTCCTCTCCAAGGAGGCCTCAAGCGAGGCCTAGGCCCAGGGGAAAGGCACCAGCGGGGATGAGCCTGGGGAGGCGCCCGGGCATGTCTGGACCCAGTCCCCGCAGCCTGCCCCTTGCTGGGGCAGTACCCCCGGAGGCCAGGAAGGTCTGGGCAAGGCTGGCCAGGGGCAGGGGCCCTGCTGGGTCCTGCCCCTGGCCTGTGGGGCCTCTGAGCACAACCGGCCCTCTCCCGCTGGAAGACCTCCCCGGCTGCCTCCAAAGGCCGCTTTGCAAGCACTCTCGCCGGCTGTTCCCACCAGCCGCGCCCAACGCTCCCAAGCCCGGGAGAAAAGCGCTTCGGGGTGGTGCTCTCTCCCGGCCCTTGCCCCTGAGCCTGGGGGCCAGGCAGGGGGTCCACACTCCCAGGCCAAGGCAGAACCACATGCACACGTCTGTTCCTGCCCCCTGCACCGGCAGAGAGCTCGGGGGAGCCAGAGTCTGTCAGGCAGCTGCTGGGCTGGCTGCCTGTGTGGGAAGGGGCAGAGCCGACCTAGGGGCACACTGGGCCTCTTGCTCTCCCTGCTGCCCTGAGGCTGCTGGGCCAAAGAGGTCTTGGGCATCCAGCCCCTTGCTGGTCCCTTCCCTCTGACGAGGCCCTCTGAGCTCCAGCCCCTTGCAGTGTGGAGACAGCCCCTGCCAGCAACCTCCTCTCCAAGGAGGCCTCAAGCGAGGCCTAGGCCCAGGGGAAAGGCACCAGCGGGGATGAGCCTGGGGAGGCGCCCGGGCATGTCTGGACCCAGTCCCCGCAGCCTGCCCCTTGCTGGGGCAGTACCCCCGGAGGCCAGGAAGGTCTGGGCAAGGCTGGCCAGGGGCAGGGGCCCTGCTGGGTCCTGCCCCTGGCCTGTGGGGCCTCTGAGCACAACCGGCCCTCTCCCGCTGGAAGACCTCCCCGGCTGCCTCCAAAGGCCGCTTTGCAAGCACTCTCGCCGGCTGTTCCCGCCAGCCGCGCACAACGCTCCCAAGCCCGGGAGAAAAGCGCTTCGGGGTGGTGCTCTCTCCCGGCACTTGCCCCTGAGCCTGGGGGCCAGGCAGGGGGTCCACACTCCCAGGCCAAGGCAGAACCACATGCACACGTCTGTTCCTGCCCCCTGCACCGGCAGAGAGCTCGGGGGAGCCAGAGTCTGTCAGGCAGCTGCTGGGCTGGCCGCCTGTGTGGGAAGGGGCAGAGCCGACCTAGGGGCACACTGGGCCTCTTGCTCTCCCTGCTGCCCTGAGGCTGCTGGGCCAAAGAGGTCTTGGGCATCCAGCCCCTTGCTGGTCCCTTCCCTCTGACGAGGCCCTCTGAGCTCCAGCCCCTTGCAGTGTGGAGACAGCCCCTGCCAGCAACCTCCTCTCCAAGGAGGCCTCAAGCGAGGCCTAGGCCCAGGGGAAAGGCACCAGAGGGGATGAGCCTGGGGAGGCGCCCGGGCATGTCTGGACCCAGTCCCCGCAGCCTGCCCCTTGCTGGGGCAGTACCCCCGGAGGCCAGGAAGGTCTGGGCAAGGCTGGCCAGGGGCAGGGGCCCTGCTGGGTCTGGCCCCTGGCCTGTGGGGCCTCTGAGCACAACCGGCCCTCTCCCGCTGGAAGACCTCCCCGGCTGCCTCCAAAGGCCGCTTTGCAAGCACTCTCGCCGGCTGTTCCCGCCAGCCGCGCACAACGCTCCCAAGCCCGGGAGAAAAGCGCTTCGGGGTGGTGCTCTCTCCCGGCCCTTGCCCCTGAGCCTGGGGGCCAGGCAGGGGGTCCACACTCCCAGGCCAAGGCAGAACCACATGCACACGTCTGTTCCTGCCCCCTGCACCGGCAGAGAGCTCGGGGGAGCCAGAGTCTGTCAGGCAGCTGCTGGGCTGGCCGCCTGTGTGGGAAGGGGCAGAGCCGACCTAGGGGCACACTGGGCCTCTTGCTCTCCCTGCTGCCCTGAGGCTGCTGGGCCAAAGAGGTCTTGGGCATCCAGCCCCTTGCTGGGCCCTTCCCTCTGACGAGGCCCTCTGAGCTCCAGCCCCTTGCAGTGTGGAGACAGCCCCTGCCAGCAACCTCCTCTCCAAGGAGGCCTCAAGCGAGGCCTAGGCCCAGGGGAAAGGCACCAGAGGGGATGAGCCTGGGGAGGCGCCCGGGCATGTCTGGACCCAGTCCCCGCAGCCTGCCCCTTGCTGGGGCAGTACCCCCGGAGGCCAGGAAGGTCTGGGCAAGGCTGGCCAGGGGCAGGGGCCCTGCTGGGTCTGGCCCCTGGCCTGTGGGGCCTCTGAGCACAACCGGCCCTCTCCCGCTGGAAGACCTCCCCGGCTGCCTCCAAAGGCCGCTTTGCAAGCACTCTCGCCGGCTGTTCCCGCCAGCCGCGCACAACGCTCCCAAGCCCGGGAGAAAAGCGCTTCGGGGTGGTGCTCTCTCCCGGCCCTTGCCCCTGAGCCTGGGGGCCAGGCAGGGGGTCCACACTCCCAGGCCAAGGCAGAACCACATGCACACGTCTGTTCCTGCCCCCTGCACCGGCAGAGAGCTCGGGGGAGCCAGAGTCTGTCAGGCAGCTGCTGGGCTGGCCGCCTGTGTGGGAAGGGGCAGAGCCGACCTAGGGGCACACTGGGCCTCTTGCTCTCCCTGCTGCCCTGAGGCTGCTGGGCCAAAGAGGTCTTGGGCATCCAGCCCCTTGCTGGGCCCTTCCCTCTGACGAGGCCCTCTGAGCTCCAGCCCCTTGCAGTGTGGAGACAGCCCCTGCCAGCAACCTCCTCTCCAAGGAGGCCTCAAGCGAGGCCTAGGCCCAGGGGAAAGGCACCAGCGGGGATGAGCCTGGGGAGGCGCCCGGGCATGTCTGGACCCAGTCCCCGCAGCCTGCCCCTTGCTGGGGCAGTACCCCCGGAGGCCAGGAAGGTCTGGGCAAGGCTGGCCAGGGGCAGGGGCCCTGCTGGGTCCTGCCCCTGGCCTGTGGGGCCTCTGAGCACAACCGGCCCTCTCCCGTTGGAAGACCTCCCCGGCTGCCTCCAAAGGCCGCTTTGCAAGCACTCTCGCCGGCTGTTCCCGCCAGCCGCGCACAACGCTCCCAAGCCCGGGAGAAAAGCGCTTCGGGGTGGTGCTCTCTCCCGGCCCTTGCCCCTGAGCCTGGGGGCCAGGCAGGGGGTCCACACTCCCAGGCCAAGGCAGAACCACATGCACACGTCTGTTCCTGCCCCCTGCACCGGCAGAGAGCTCGGGGGAGCCAGAGTCTGTCAGGCAGCTGCTGGGCTGGCCGCCTGTGTGGGAAGGGGCAGAGCCGACCTAGGGGCACACTGGGCCTCTTGCTCTCCCTGCTGCCCTGAGGCTGCTGGGCCAAAGAGGTCTTGGGCATCCAGCCCCTTGCTGGTCCCTTCCCTCTGACGAGGCCCTCTGAGCTCCAGCCCCTTGCAGTGTGGAGACAGCCCCTGCCAGCAACCTCCTCTCCAAGGAGGCCTCAAGCGAGGCCTAGGCCCAGGGGAAAGGCACCAGCGGGGGTGAGCCTGGGGCGGCGCCCGGGCATGTCTGGACCCAGGCCCCGCAGCCTGCCCCTTGCTGGGGCAGTACCCCCGGAGGCCAGGAAGGTCTGGGCAAGGCTGGCCAGGGGCAGGGGCCCTGCTGGGTCCTGCCCCTGGCCTGTGGGGCCTCTGAGCACAACCGGCCCTCTCCCGCTGGAAGACCTCCCCGGCTGCCTCCAAAGGCCGCTTTGCAAGCACTCTCGCCGGCTGTTCCCGCCAGCCGCGCACAACGCTCCCAAGCCCGGGAGAAAAGCGCTTCGGGGTGGTGCTCTCTCCCGGCCCTTGCCCCTGAGCCTGGGGGCCAGGCAGGGGGTCCACACTCCCAGGCCAAGGCAGAACCACATGCACACGTCTGTTCCTGCCCCCTGCACCGGCAGAGAGCTCGGGGGAGCCAGAGTCTGTCAGGCAGCTGCTGGGCTGGCCGCCTGTGTGGGAAGGGGCAGAGCCGACCTAGGGGCACACTGGGCCTCTTGCTCTCCCTGCTGCCCTGAGGCTGCTGGGCCAAAGAGGTCTTGGGCATCCAGCCCCTTGCTGGTCCCTTCCCTCTGACGAGGCCCTCTGAGCTCCAGCCCCTTGCAGTGTGGAGACAGCCCCTGCCAGCAACCTCCTCTCCAAGGAGGCCTCAAGCGAGGCCTAGGCCCAGGGGAAAGGCACCAGCGGGGATGAGCCTGGGGAGGCGCCCGGGCATGTCTGGACCCAGTCCCCGCAGCCTGCCCCTTGCTGGGGCAGTACCCCCGGAGGCCAGGAAGGTCTGGGCAAGGCTGGCCAGGGGCAGGGGCCCTGCTGGGTCCTGCCCCTGGCCTGTGGGGCCTCTGAGCACAACCGGCCCTCTCCCGCTGGAAGACCTCCCCGGCTGCCTCCAAAGGCCGCTTTGCAAGCACTCTCGCCGGCTGTTCCCGCCAGCCGCGCACAACGCTCCCAAGCCCGGGAGAAAAGCGCTTCGGGGTGGTGCTCTCTCCCGGCCCTTGCCCCTGAGCCTGGGGGCCAGGCAGGGGGTCCACACTCCCAGGCCAAGGCAGAACCACATGCACACGTCTGTTCCTGCCCCCTGCACCGGCAGAGAGCTCGGGGGAGCCAGAGTCTGTCAGGCAGCTGCTGGGCTGGCCGCCTGTGTGGGAAGGGGCAGAGCCGACCTAGGGGCACACTGGGCCTCTTGCTCTCCCTGCTGCCCTGAGGCTGCTGGGCCAAAGAGGTCTTGGGCATCCAGCCCCTTGCTGGTCCCTTCCCTCTGACGAGGCCCTCTGAGCTCCAGCCCCTTGCAGTGTGGAGACAGCCCCTGCCAGCAACCTCCTCTCCAAGGAGGCCTCAAGCGAGGCCTAGGCCCAGGGGAAAGGCACCAGCGGGGGTGAGCCTGGGGAGGCGCCCGGGCATGTCTGGACCCAGTCCCCGCAGCCTGCCCCTTGCTGGGGCAGTACCCCCGGAGGCCAGGAAGGTCTGGGCAAGGCTGGCCAGGGGCAGGGGCCCTGCTGGGTCCTGCCCCTGGCCTGTGGGGCCTCTGAGCACAACCGGCCCTCTCCCGCTGGAAGACCTCCCCGGCTGCCTCCAAAGGCCGCTTTGCAAGCACTCTCGCCGGCTGTTCCCGCCAGCCGCGCCCAACGCTCCCAAGCCCGGGAGAAAAGCGCTTCGGGGTGGTGCTCTCTCCCGGCCCTTGCCCCTGAGCCTGGGGGCCAGGCAGGGGGTCCACACTCCCAGGCCAAGGCAGAACCACATGCACACGTCTGTTCCTGCCCCCTGCACCGGCAGAGAGCTCGGGGGAGCCAGAGTCTGTCAGGCAGCTGCTGGGCTGGCCGCCTGTGTGGGAAGGGGCAGAGCCGACCTAGGGGCACACTGGGCCTCTTGCTCTCCCTGCTGCCCTGAGGCTGCTGGGCCAAAGAGGTCTTGGGCATCCAGCCCCTTGCTGGTCCCTTCCCTCTGACGAGGCCCTCTGAGCTCCAGCCCCTTGCAGTGTGGAGACAGCCCCTGCCAGCAACCTCCTCTCCAAGGAGGCCTCAAGCGAGGCCTAGGCCCAGGGGAAAGGCACCAGCGGGGATGAGCCTGGGGAGGCGCCCGGGCATGTCTGGACCCAGTCCCCGCAGCCTGCCCCTTGCTGGGGCTGTACACCGGAGGCCAGGAAGGTCTGGGCAAGGCTGGCCAGGGGCAGGGGCCCTGCTGGGTCCTGCCCCTGGCCTGTGGGGCCTCTGAGCACAACCGGCCCTCTCCCGCTGGAAGACCTCCCCGGCTGCCTCCAAAGGCCGCTTTGCAAGCACTCTCGCCGGCTGTTCCCGCCAGCCGCGCACAACGCTCCCAAGCCCGGGAGAAAAGCGCTTCGGGGTGGTGCTCTCTCCCGGCCCTTGCCCCTGAGCCTGGGGGCCAGGCAGGGGGTCCACACTCCCAGGCCAAGGCAGAACCACATGCACACGTCTGTTCCTGCCCCCTGCACCGGCAGAGAGCTCGGGGGAGCCAGAGTCTGTCAGGCAGCTGCTGGGCTGGCCGCCTGTGTGGGAAGGGGCAGAGCCGACCTAGGGGCACACTGGGCCTCTTGCTCTCCCTGCTGCCCTGAGGCTGCTGGGCCAAAGAGGTCTTGGGCATCCAGCCCCTTGCTGGTCCCTTCCCTCTGACGAGGCCCTCTGAGCTCCAGCCCCTTGCAGTGTGGAGACAGCCCCTGCCAGCAACCTCCTCTCCAAGGAGGCCTCAAGCGAGGCCTAGGCCCAGGGGAAAGGCACCAGCGGGGGTGAGCCTGGGGAGGCGCCCGGGCATGTCTGGACCCAGTCCCCGCAGCCTGCCCCTTGCTGGGGCAGTACCCCCGGAGGCCAGGAAGGTCTGGGCAAGGCTGGCCAGGGGCAGGGGCCCTGCTGGGTCCTGCCCCTGGCCTGTGGGGCCTCTGAGCACAACCGGCCCTCTCCCGCTGGAAGACCTCCCCGGCTGCCTCCAAAGGCCGCTTTGCAAGCACTCTCGCCGGCTGTTCCCGCCAGCCGCGCCCAACGCTCCCAAGCCCGGGAGAAAAGCGCTTCGGGGTGGTGCTCTCTCCCGGCCCTTGCCCCTGAGCCTGGGGGCCAGGCAGGGGGTCCACACTCCCAGGCCAAGGCAGAACCACATGCACACGTCTGTTCCTGCCCCCTGCACCGGCAGAGAGCTCGGGGGAGCCAGAGTCTGTCAGGCAGCTGCTGGGCTGGCCGCCTGTGTGGGAAGGGGCAGAGCCGACCTAGGGGCACACTGGGCCTCTTGCTCTCCCTGCTGCCCTGAGGCTGCTGGGCCAAAGAGGTCTTGGGCATCCAGCCCCTTGCTGGGCCCTTCCCTCTGACGAGGCCCTCTGAGCTCCAGCCCCTTGCAGTGTGGAGACAGCCCCTGCCAGCAACCTCCTCTCCAAGGAGGCCTCAAGCGAGGCCTAGGCCCAGGGGAAAGGCACCAGCGGGGGTGAGCCTGGGGAGGCGCCCGGGCATGTCTGGACCCAGTCCCCGCAGCCTGCCCCTTGCTGGGGCAGTACCCCCGGAGGCCAGGAAGGTCTGGGCAAGGCTGGCCAGGGGCAGGGGCCCTGCTGGGTCCTGCCCCTGGCCTGTGGGGCCTCTGAGCACAACCGGCCCTCTCCCGCTGGAAGACCTCCCCGGCTGCCTCCAAAGGCCGCTTTGCAAGCACTCTCGCCGGCTGTTCCCGCCAGCCGCGCACAACGCTCCCAAGCCCGGGAGAAAAGCGCTTCGGGGTGGTGCTCTCTCCCGGCCCTTGCCCCTGAGCCTGGGGGCCAGGCAGGGGGTCCACACTCCCAGGCCAAGGCAGAACCACATGCACACGTCTGTTCCTGCCCCCTGCACCGGCAGAGAGCTCGGGGGAGCCAGAGTCTGTCAGGCAGCTGCTGGGCTGGCCGCCTGTGTGGGAAGGGGCAGAGCCGACCTAGGGGCACACTGGGCCTCTTGCTCTCCCTGCTGCCCTGAGGCTGCTGGGCCAAAGAGGTCTTGGGCATCCAGCCCCTTGCTGGTCCCTTCCCTCTGACGAGGCCCTCTGAGCTCCAGCCCCTTGCAGTGTGGAGACAGCCCCTGCCAGCAACCTCCTCTCCAAGGAGGCCTCAAGCGAGGCCTAGGCCCAGGGGAAAGGCACCAGCGGGGGTGAGCCTGGGGAGGCGCCCGGGCATGTCTGGACCCAGTCCCCGCAGCCTGCCCCTTGCTGGGGCAGTACCCCCGGAGGCCAGGAAGGTCTGGGCAAGGCTGGCCAGGGGCAGGGGCCCTGCTGGGTCCTGCCCCTGGCCTGTGGGGCCTCTGAGCACAACCGGCCCTCTCCCGCTGGAAGACCTCCCCGGCTGCCTCCAAAGGCCGCTTTGCAAGCACTCTCGCCGGCTGTTCCCGCCAGCCGCGCACAACGCTCCCAAGCCCGGGAGAAAAGCGCTTCGGGGTGGTGCTCTCTCCGGGCCCTTGCCCCTGAGCCTGGGGGCCAGGCAGGGGGTCCACACTCCCAGGCCAAGGCAGAACCACATGCACACGTCTGTTCCTGCCCCCTGCACCGGCAGAGAGCTCGGGGGAGCCAGAGTCTGTCAGGCAGCTGCTGGGCTGGCCGCCTGTGTGGGAAGGGGCAGAGCCGACCTAGGGGCACACTGGGCCTCTTGCTCTCCCTGCTGCCCTGAGGCTGCTGGGCCAAAGAGGTCTTGGGCATCCAGCCCCTTGCTGGTCCCTTCCCTCTGACGAGGCCCTCTGAGCTCCAGCCCCTTGCAGTGTGGAGACAGCCCCTGCCAGCAACCTCCTCTCCAAGGAGGCCTCAAGCGAGGCCTAGGCCCAGGGGAAAGGCACCAGCGGGGATGAGCCTGGGGAGGCGCCCGGGCATGTCTGGACCCAGTCCCCGCAGCCTGCCCCTTGCTGGGGCAGTACCCCCGGAGGCCAGGAAGGTCTGGGCAAGGCTGGCCAGGGGCAGGGGCCCTGCTGGGTCCTGCCCCTGGCCTGTGGGGCCTCTGAGCACAACCGGCCCTCTCCCGCTGGAAGACCTCCCCGGCTGCCTCCAAAGGCCGCTTTGCAAGCACTCTCGCCGGCTGTTCCCGCCAGCCGCGCACAACGCTCCCAAGCCCGGGAGAAAAGCGCTTCGGGGTGGTGCTCTCTCCCGGCCCTTGCCCCTGAGCCTGGGGGCCAGGCAGGGGGTCCACACTCCCAGGCCAAGGCAGAACCACATGCACACGTCTGTTCCTGCCCCCTGCACCGGCAGAGAGCTCGGGGGAGCCAGAGTCTGTCAGGCAGCTGCTGGGCTGGCCGCCTGTGTGGGAAGGGGCAGAGCCGACCTAGGGGCACACTGGGCCTCTTGCTCTCCCTGCTGCCCTGAGGCTGCTGGGCCAAAGAGGTCTTGGGCATCCAGCCCCTTGCTGGTCCCTTCCCTCTGACGAGGCCCTCTGAGCTCCAGCCCCTTGCAGTGTGGAGACAGCCCCTGCCAGCAACCTCCTCTCCAAGGAGGCCTCAAGCGAGGCCTAGGCCCAGGGGAAAGGCACCAGCGGGGGTGAGCCTGGGGAGGCGCCCGGGCATGTCTGGACCCAGTCCCCGCAGCCTGCCCCTTGCTGGGGCAGTATCCCCGGAGGCCAGGAAGGTCTGGGCAAGGCTGGCCAGGGGCAGGGGCCCTGCTGGGTCCTGCCCCTGGCCTGTGGGGCCTCTGAGCACAACCGGCCCTCTCCCGCTGGAAGACCTCCCCGGCTGCCTCCAAAGGCCGCTTTGCAAGCACTCTCGCCGGCTGTTCCCGCCAGCCGCGCACAACGCTCCCAAGCCCGGGAGAAAAGCGCTTCGGGGTGGTGCTCTCTCCCGGCCCTTGCCCCTGAGCCTGGGGGCCAGGCAGGGGGTCCACACTCCCAGGCCAAGGCAGAACCACATGCACACGTCTGTTCCTGCCCCCTGCACCGGCAGAGAGCTCGGGGGAGCCAGAGTCTGTCAGGCAGCTGCTGGGCTGGCCGCCTGTGTGGGAAGGGGCAGAGCCGACCTAGGGGCACACTGGGCCTCTTGCTCTCCCTGCTGCCCTGAGGCTGCTGGGCCAAAGAGGTCTTGGGCATCCAGCCCCTTGCTGGTCCCTTCCCTCTGACGAGGCCCTCTGAGCTCCAGCCCCTTGCAGTGTGGAGACAGCCCCTGCCAGCAACCTCCTCTCCAAGGAGGCCTCAAGCGAGGCCTAGGCCCAGGGGAAAGGCACCAGCGGGGATGAGCCTGGGGAGGCGCCCGGGCATGTCTGGACCCAGTCCCCGCAGCCTGCCCCTTGCTGGGGCAGTACCCCCGGAGGCCAGGAAGGTCTGGGCAAGGCTGGCCAGGGGCAGGGGCCCTGCTGGGTCCTGCCCCTGGCCTGTGGGGCCTCTGAGCACAACCGGCCCTCTCCCGCTGGAAGACCTCCCCGGCTGCCTCCAAAGGCCGCTTTGCATGCACTCTCGCCGGCTGTTCCCGCCAGCCGCGCACAACGCTCCCAAGCCCGGGAGAAAAGCGCTTCGGGGTGGTGCTCTCTCCCGGCCCTTGCCCCTGATCCTGGGGGCCAGGCAGGGGGTCCACACTCCCAGGCCAAGGCAGAACCACATGCACACGTCTGTTCCTGCCCCCTGCACCGGCAGAGAGCTCGGGGGAGCCAGAGTCTGTCAGGCAGCTGCTGGGCTGGCCGCCTGTGTGGGAAGGGGCAGAGCCGACCTAGGGGCACACTGGGCCTCTTGCTCTCCCTGCTGCCCTGAGGCTGCTGGGCCAAAGAGGTCTTGGGCATCCAGCCCCTTGCTGGTCCCTTCCCTCTGACGAGGCCCTCTGAGCTCCAGCCCCTTGCAGTGTGGAGACAGCCCCTGCCAGCAACCTCCTCTCCAAGGAGGCCCAGGGGAAAGGGCACCAGCGGGGATGAGCCTGGGGAGGCGCCCGGGCATGTCTGGACCCAGTCCCCGCAGCCTGCCCCTTGCTGGGGCAGTACCCCCGGGAGGCCAGGAAGGTCTGGAGGCAAGGCTGGCCAGGGGCAGGGGCCCTGCTGGGTCCTGCCCCTGGCCTGTGGGGCCTCTGAGCACAACCGGCCCTCTCCCGCTGGGAAGACCTCCCCGGCTGCCTCCAAAGGCCGCTTTGCAAGCACTCTCGCCGGCTGTTCCCGCCAGCCGCGCACAACGCTCCCAAGCCGGGAGAAAAGCGCTTCGGGGTGGTGCTCTCTCCCGGCCCTTGCCCCTGAGCCTGGGGGCCAGGCAGGGGGTCCACACTCCCAGGCCAAGGCAGAACCACATGCACACGTCTGTTCCTGCCCCCTGCAACCGGCAGAGAGCTCGGGGGGAGCCAGAGTCTGTCAGGCAGCTGCTGGGCTGGCCGCCTGTGTGGGAAGGGGCAGAGCCGACCTAGGGGCACACTGGGCCTCTTGCTCTCCCTGCTGCCCTGAGGCTGCTGGGGCCAAAAGAGGTCTTGGGCATCCAGCCCCTTGCTGGTCCCTTCCCTCTGACGAGGCCCTCTGAGCTCCAGCCCCTTGCAGTGTGGAGACAGCCCCTGCCAGCAACCTCCTCTCCAAGGAGGCCTCAAGCGAGGCCTAGGCCCAGGGGAAAGGCACCAGCGGGGATGAGCCTGGGAGGCGCCCGGGCATGTCTGGACCCAGTCCCCCGCAGCCTGCCCCTTGCTGGGGCAGTACCCCCGGAGGCCAGGAAGGTCTGGGCAAGGCTGGCCAGGGGCAGGGGCCCTGCTGGGTCCTGCCCCTGGCCTGTGGGGCCTCTGAGCACAACCGGCCCTCTCCCCGCTGGAAGACCTCCCCGGCTGCCTCCAAAGGCCGCTTTGCAAGCACTCTCGCCGGCTGTTCCCGCCAGCCGCGCACAACGCTCCCAAGCCCGGGAGAAAAGCGCTTCGGGGTGGTGCTCTCTCCCGGCCCCTTGCCCCTAGCCTGGGGGCCAGGCAGGGGGTCCACACTCCCAGGCCAAGGCAGAACCACATGCACACGTCTGTTCCTGCCCCCTGCACCGGCAGAGAGCTCGGGGGAGCCAGAGTCTGTCAGGCAGCTGCTGGGCTGGCCGCCTGTGTGGGAAGGGGCAGAGCCGACCTAGGGGCACACTGGGCCTCTTGCTCTCCCTGCTGCCCTGAGGCTGCTGGGCCAAAGAGGTCTTGGGCATCCAGCCCCTTGCTGGGTCCCTTCCCTCTGACGAGGCCCTCTGAGCTCCAGCCCCTTGCAGTGTGGAGACAGCCCCTGCCAGCAACCTCCTCTCCAAGGAGGCCTCAAGCGAGGCCTAGGCCCAGGGGAAAGGCACCAGCGGGGATGAGCCTGGGGAGGCGCCCGGGCATGTCTGGACCCAGTCCCCGCAGCCTGCCCCTTGCTGGGGCAGTACCCCCGGAGGCCAGGAAGGTCTGGGCAAGGGCTGGCCAGGGGCAGGGGCCCTGCTGGGTCCTGCCCCTGGCCTGTGGGGCCTCTGAGCACAACCGGCCCCTCTCCCGCTGGAAGACCTCCCCGGCTGCCTCCAAAGGCCGCTTTGCAAGCACTCTCGCCGGCCGTTCCCGCCAGCCGCGCACAACGCTCCCAAGCCCGGGAGAAAAGCGCTTCGGGGTGGTGCTCTCCTCCGGCCCTTGCCCCTGGGCCTGGGGGCCAGGCAGGGGGTCCACACTCCCAGGCCAAGGCAGAACCACATGCACACGTCTGTTCCTGCCCCCTGCACCGGCAGAGAGCTCGGGGGGAGCCAGAGTCTGTCAGGCAGCTGCTGGGCTGGCCGCCTGTGTGGGAAGGGGCAGAGCCGACCTAGGGGCACACTGGGCTCTTGCTCTCCCTGCTGCCCTGAGGCTGCTGGGCCAAAGAGGTCTTGGGCATCCAGCCCCTTGCTGGTCCCTTCCCTCTGACGAGGCCCTCTGAGCTCCAGCCCCTTGCAGTGTGGAGACAGCCCCTGCCAGCAACCCTCCTCTCCAAGGAGGCCTCAAGCGAGGCCTAGGCCCAGGGGAAAGGCACCAGCGGGGATGAGCCTGGGGAGGCGCCCGGGCATGTCTGGGCCCAGTCCCCGCAGCCTGCCCCTTGCTGGGGCAGTACCCCCGGAGGCCAGGAAGGTCTGGCAAGGCTGGCCAGGGGCAGGGGCCCTGCTGGGTCCTGCCCCTGGCCTGTGGGGCCTCTGAGCACAACCGGCCCTCTCCCCCTGGAAGACCTCCCCGGCTGCCTCCAAAGGCCGCTTTGCAAGCACTCTCGCCGGCTGTTCCCGCCAGCCGCGCACAACGCTCCCAAGCCGGGAGAAAAGCGCTTCGGGGTGGTGCTCTCTCCCGGCCCTTGCCCCTGAGCCTGGGGGGCCAGGCAGGGGGTCCACACTCCCAGGCCAAGGCAGAACCACATGCACACCGTCTGTTCCTGCCCCCCTGCACCGGCAGAGAGCTCGGGGGAGCCAGAGTCTGTCAGGCAGCTGCTGGGCTGGCCGCCTGTGTGGGAAGGGGCAGAGCCGACCTAGGGGCACACTGGGCCTCTTGCTCTCCCTGCTGCCCTGAGGCTGCTGGGCCAAAGAGGTCTTGGGCATCCAGCCCCTTGCTGGTCCCTTCCCTCTGACGAGGCCCTCTGAGCTCCAGCCCCTTGCAGTGTGGAGACAGCCCCTGCCAGCAACCTCCTCTCCAAGGAGGCCTCAAGCGAGGCCTAGGCCCAGGGGAAAGGCACCAGCGGGGATGAGCCTGGGGAGGCGCCCGGGCATGTCTGGGCCCAGTCCCCGCAGCCTGCCCCTTGCTGGGGCAGTACCCCCGGAGGCCAGGAAGGTCTGGGCAAGGCTGGCCAGGGGCAGGGGCCCTGCTGGGTCCTGCCCCTGGCCTGTGGGGCCTCTGAGCACAACCGGCCCTCTCCCAGCTGGAAGACCTCCCCCGGCTGCCTCCAAAGGCCGCTTTGCAAGCACTCTCGCCGGCTGTTCCCGCCAGCCGCGCACCAACGCTCCCAAGCCCGGGAGAAAAGCGCTTCGGGTGGTGCTCTCTCCCGGCCCTTGCCCCCTGAGCCTGGGGCCAGGCAGGGGGGTCCACACTCCCAGGCCAAGGCAGAACCACATGCACACGTCTGTTCCTGCCCCCTGCACCGGCAGAGAGCTCGGGGGAGCCAGAGTCTGTCAGGCAGCTGCTGGGCTGGCCGCCTGTGTGGGAAGGGGCAGAGCCGACCTAGGGGCACACTGGGCCTCTTGCTCTCCCTGCTGCCCTGAGGCTGCTGGGCCAAAGAGGTCTTGGGCATCCAGCCCCTTGCTGGTCCCTTCCCTCTGACGAGGCCCTCTGAGCTCCAGCCCCTTGCAGTGTGGAGACAGCCCCTGCCAGCAACCTCCTCTCCAAGGAGGCCTCAAGCGAGGCCTAGGCCCAGGGGAAAGGCACCAGCGGGGTGAGCCTGGGGAGGCGCCCGGGCATGTCTGGACCCAGTCCCCGCAGCCTGCCCCTTGCTGGGGCAGTACCCCCCGGAGGCCAGGAAGGTCTGGGCAAGGCTGGCCAGGGGCAGGGGCCCTGCTGGGTCCTGCCCCTGGCCTGTGGGGCCTCTGAGCACAACCGGCCCTCTCCCGCTGGAAGACCTCCCCGGCTGCCTCCAAAGGCCGCTTTGCAAGCACTCTCGCCGGCTGTTCCCGCCAGCCGCGCACAACGCTCCCAAGCCCGGGAGAAAAGCGCTTCGGGGTGGTGCTCTCTCCCGGCCCTTGCCCCTGAGCCTGGGGGCCAGGCAGGGGGTCCACACTCCCAGGCCAAGGCAGAACCACATGCACACGTCTGTTCCTGCCCCCTGCACCGGCAGAGAGCTCGGGGGAGCCAGAGTCTGTCAGGGCAGCTGCTGGGCTGGCCGCCTGTGTGGGAAGGGGCAGAGCCGACCTAGGGGCACACTGGGCCTCTTGCTCTCCCTGCTGACCTGAGGCTGCTGGGCCAAAGAGGTCTTGGGCATCCAGCCCCTTGCTGGTCCCCATCCCTCTGAAGAGACCCTCTGAGCTCCAGCCCCTTGCAGTGTGGAGACAGCCCCTGCCAGCAACCTCCTCTCCAAGGAGGCCTCAAGCGAGGCCTAGGCCCAGGGGAAAGGCACCAGCGGGGATGAGCCTGGGGAGGCGCCCGGGCATGTCTGGGCCCAGTCCCCGCAGCCTGCCCCTTGCTGGGGCAGTACCCCCCGGAGGCCAGGAAGGTCTGGGCAAGGCTGGCCAGGGGCAGGGGCCCTGCTGGGTCCTGCCCCTGGCCTGTGGGGCCTCTGAGCACAACCGGCCCTCTCCCGCTGGAAGACCTCCCCGGCTGCCTCCAAAGGCCGCTTTGCAAGCACTCTCGCCGGCTGTTCCCAGCCAGCCGCGCACAACGCTCCCAAGCCCGGGAGAAAAGCGCTTCGGGGTGGTGCTCTCTCCCGGCCCTTGCCCCTGAGCCTGGGGGCCAGGCAGGGGGTCCACACTCCCAGGCCAAGGCAGAACCACATGCACACGTCTGTTCCTGCCCCCTGCACCGGCAGAGAGCTCGGGGGAGCCAGAGTCTGTCAGGCAGCTGCTGGGCTGGCCGCCTGTGTGGGAAGGGGCAGAGCCGACCTAGGGGCACACTGGGCCTCTTGCTCTCCCCTGCTGCCCTGAGGCTGCTGGGCCAAAGAGGTCTTGGGCATCCAGCCCCTTGCTGGTCCCTTCCCTCTGACGAGGCCCTCTGAGCTCCAGCCCCTTGCAGTGTGGAGACAGCCCCTGCCAGCAACCTCCTCTCCAAGGAGGCCTCAAGCGAGGCCTAGGCCCAGGGGAAAGGCACCAGCGGGGATGAGCCTGGGGAGGCGCCCGGGCATGTCTGGGCCCAGTCCCCGCAGCCTGCCCCTTGCTGGGGGCAGTACCCCCCCGGAGGCCAGGAAGGTCTGGGCAAGGCTGGCCAGGAGGCAGGGGCCCTGCTGGGTCCTGCCCCTGGCCTGTGGGGCCTCTGAGCACAACCGGCCCTCTCCCGCTGGAAGACCTCCCCGGCTGCCTCCAAAGGCCGCTTTGCAAGCACTCTCGGCCGGCTGTTCCCGCCAGCCGCGCACAAACGCTCCCAAGCCCGGGAGAAAAGCGCTTCGGGGTGGTGCTCTCTCCCCGGCCCTTGCCCCTGAGCCTGGGGGCCAGGCAGGGGGTCCACACTCCCAGGCCAAGGCAGAACCACATGCACACGTCTGTTCCTGCCCCCTGCACCGGCAGAGAGCTCGGGGGAGCCAGAGTCCTGTCAGGCAGCTGCTGGGCTGGCCGCCTGTGTGGGAAGGGGCAGAGCCGACCTAGGGGCACACTGGGCCTCTTGCTCTCCCTGCTGCCCTGAGGCTGCTGGGCCAAAGAGGTCTTGGGCATCCAGCCCCTTGCTGGTCCCTTCCCTCTGACGAGGCCCTCTGAGCTCCAGCCCCTTGCAGTGTGGAGACAGCCCCTGCCAGCAACCTCCTCTCCAAGGAGGCCTCAAGCGAGGCCTAGGCCCAGGGGAAAGGCACCAGCGGGGATGAGCTGGGGAGGCGCCCGGGCATGTCTGGGCCCAGTCCCCGCAGCCTGCCCCTTGCTGGGGCAGTACCCCCTGGAGGCCAGGAAGGTCTGGGCAAGGCTGGCCAGGGGCAGGGGGCCCTGCTGGGTCCTGCCCCTGGCCTGTGGGGCCTCTGAGCACAACCGGCCCTCTCCCGCTGGAAGACCTCCCCGGCTGCCCTCCAAAGGCCGCTTTGCAAGCACTCTCGCCGGCTGTTCCCGCCAGCCGCGCACAACGCTCCCAAGCCCGGAGAAAAGCGCTTCGGGGTGGTGCTCTCTCCCGGCCCTTGCCCCTGAGCCTGGGGGCCAGGCAGGGGGTCCACACTCCCAGGCCAAGGCAGAACCACATGCACACGTCTGTTCCTGCCCCCTGCACCGGCAGAGAGCTCGGGGGAGCCAGAGTCTGTCAGGCAGCTGCTGGGGCTGGCCGCCTGTGTGGGAAGGGGCAGAGCCGACCTAGGGGCACACTGGGCCTCTTGCTCTCCCTGCTGCCCTGAGGCTGCTGGGCCAAAGAGGTCTTGGGCATCCAGCCCCTTGCTGGTCCCCTTCCCTCTGACGAGGCCCTCTGAGCTCCAGCCCCTTGCAGTGTGGAGACAGCCCCTGCCAGCAACCTCCTCTCCAAGGAGGCCTCAAGCGAGGGCCTAGGCCCAGGGGAAAGGCACCAGCGGGGATGAGCCTGGGGAGGCGCCCGGGCATGTCTGGGCCCAGTCCCCGCAGCCTGCCCCTTGCTGGGGCAGTACCTCCCGGAGGCCAGGAAGGTCTGGGCAAGGCTGGCCAGGGGCAGGGGCCCTGCTGGGTCCTGCCCCTGGCCTGTGGGGCCTCTGAGCACAACCGGCCCTCTCCCGCTGGAAGACCTCCCCGGCTGCCTCCAAAGGCCGCTTTGCAAGCACTCTCGCCGGCTGTTCCCGCCAGCCGCGCACAACGCTCCCCAGCCCGGGAGAAAAGCGCTTCGGGGTGGTGCTCTCTCCCGGCCCTTGCCCCTGAGCCTGGGGGGCCAGGCAGGGGGTCCACACTCCCAGGCCAAGGCAGAACCACATGCACACGTCTGTTCCTGCCCCCTGCACCGGCAGAGAGCTCGGGGGAGCCAGAGTCTGTCAGGCAGCTGCTGGGCTGGCCGCCTGTGTGGGAAGGGGCAGAGCCGACCTAGGGGCACACTGGGCCTCTTGCTCTCCCTGCTGCCCTGAGGCTGCTGGGCCAAAGAGGTCTTGGGCATCCAGCCCCTTGCTGGTCCCTTCCCTCTGACGAGGCCCTCTGAGCTCCAGCCCCTTGCAGTGTGGAGACAGCCCCTGCCAGCAACCTCCTCTCCAAGGAGGCCTCAAGCGAGGCCTAGGCCCAGGGGAAAGGCACCAGCGGGGATGAGCCTGGGGAGGCGCCCGGGCATGTCTGGGCCCAGTCCCCGCAGCCTGCCCCTTGCTGGGGCAGTACCCCCGGAGGCCCAGGAAGGTCTGGGCAAGGCTGGCCAGGGGCAGGGGCCCTGCTGGGTCCTGCCCCTGGCCTGTGGGGCCTCTGAGCACAACCGGCCCTCTCCCCGCTGGAAGACCTCCCCGGCTGCCTCCAAAGGCCGCTTTGCAAGCACTCTCGCCGGCTGTTCCCGCCAGCCGCGCACAACGCTCCCAAGCCCGGGAGAAAAGCGCTTCGGGGTGGTGCTCTCTCCCGGCCCTTGCCCCTGAGCCTGGGGGCCAGGCAGGGGGTCCACACTCCCAGGCCAAGGCAGAACCACATGCACACGTCTGTTCCTGCCCCCTGCACCGGCAGAGAGCTCGGGGGAGCCAGAGTCTGTCAGGCAGCTGCTGGGCTGGCCGCCTGTGTGGGAAGGGGCAGAGCCGACCTAGGGGCACACTGGGCCTCTTGCTCTCCCTGCTGCCCTGAGGCTGCTGGGCCAAAGAGGTCTTGGGCATCCAGCCCCTTGCTGGTCCCTTCCCTCTGACGAGGCCCTCTGAGCTCCAGCCCCTTGCAGTGTGGAGACAGCCCCTGCCAGCAACCTCCTCTCCAAGGAGGCCTCAAGCGAGGCCTAGGCCCAGGGGAAAGGCACCAGCGGGGATGAGCCTGGGGAGGCGGCCGGGCATGTCTGGACCCAGTCCCCGCAGCCTGCCCCTTGCTGGGGCAGTACCCCCGGAGGCCAGGAAGGTCTGGGCAAGGCTGGCCAGGGGCAGGGGCCCTGCTGGGTCCTGCCCCTGGCCTGTGGGGCCTCTGAGCACAACCGGCCCTCTCCCGCTGGAAGACCTCCCCGGCTGCCTCCAAAGGCCGCTTTGCAAGCACTCTCGCCGGCTGTTCCCGCCAGCCGCGCACAACGCTCCCAAGCCCGGGAGAAAAGCGCTTCGGGGTGGTGCTCTCTCCCGGCCCTTGCCCCTGAGCCTGGGGGCCAGGCAGGGGGTCCACACTCCCAGGCCAAGGCAGAACCACATGCACACGTCTGTTCCTGCCCCCTGCACCGGCAGAGAGCTCGGGGGAGCCAGAGTCTGTCAGGCAGCTGCTGGGCTGGCCGCCTGTGTGGGAAGGGGCAGAGCCGACCTAGGGGCACACTGGGCCTCTTGCTCTCCCTGCTGCCCTGAGGCTGCTGGGCCAAAGAGGTCTTGGGCATCCAGCCCCTTGCTGGTCCCTTCCCTCTGAAGAGGCCCTCTGAGCTCCAGCCCCTTGCAGTGTGGAGACAGCCCCTGCCAGCAACCTCCTCTCCAAGGAGGCCTCAAGCGAGGCCTAGGCCCAGGGGAAAGGCACCAGCGGGGATGAGCCTGGGGAGGCGCCCGGGCATGTCTGGGCCCAGTCCCCGCAGCCTGCCCCTTGCTGGGGCAGTACCCCCGGAGGCCAGGAAGGTCTGGGCAAGGCTGGCCAGGGGCAGGGGCCCTGCTGGGTCCTGCCCCTGGCCTGTGGGGCCTCTGAGCACAACCGGCCCTCTCCCGCTGGAAGACCTCCCCGGCTGCCTCCAAAGGCCGCTTTGCAAGCACTCTCGCCGGCTGTTCCCGCCAGCCGCGCACAACGCTCCCAAGCCCGGGAGAAAAGCGCTTCGGGGTGGTGCTCTCTCCCGGCCCTTGCCCCTGAGCCTGGGGGCCAGGCAGGGGGTCCACACTCCCAGGCCAAGGCAGAACCACATGCACACGTCTGTTCCTGCCCCCTGCACCGGCAGAGAGCTCGGGGGAGCCAGAGTCTGTCAGGCAGCTGCTGGGCTGGCCGCCTGTGTGGGAAGGGGCAGAGCCGACCTAGGGGCACACTGGGCCTCTTGCTCTCCCTGCTGCCCTGAGGCTGCTGGGCCAAAGAGGTCTTGGGCATCCAGCCCCTTGCTGGTCCCTTCCCTCTGAAGAGACCCTCTGAGCTCCAGCCCCTTGCAGTGTGGAGACAGCCCCTGCCAGCAACCTCCTCTCCAAGGAGGCCTCAAGCGAGGCCTAGGCCCAGGGGAAAGGCACCAGCGGGGATGAGCCTGGGGAGGCGCCCGGGCATGTCTGGGCCCAGTCCCCGCAGCCTGCCCCTTGCTGGGGCAGTACCCCCGGAGGCCAGGAAGGTCTGGGCAAGGCTGGCCAGGGGCAGGGGCCCTGCTGGGTCCTGCCCCTGGCCTGTGGGGCCTCTGAGCACAACCGGCCCTCTCCCGCTGGAAGACCTCCCCGGCTGCCTCCAAAGGCCGCTTTGCAAGCACTCTCGCCGGCTGTTCCCGCCAGCCGCGCACAACGCTCCCAAGCCCGGGAGAAAAGCGCTTCGGGGTGGTGCTCTCTCCCGGCCCTTGCCCCTGAGCCTGGGGGCCAGGCAGGGGGTCCACACTCCCAGGCCAAGGCAGAACCACATGCACACGTCTGTTCCTGCCCCCTGCACCGGCAGAGAGCTCGGGGGAGCCAGAGTCTGTCAGGCAGCTGCTGGGCTGGCCGCCTGTGTGGGAAGGGGCAGAGCCGACCTAGGGGCACACTGGGCCTCTTGCTCTCCCTGCTGCCCTGAGGCTGCTGGGCCAAAGAGGTCTTGGGCATCCAGCCCCTTGCTGGTCCCTTCCCTCTGACGAGGCCCTCTGAGCTCCAGCCCCTTGCAGTGTGGAGACAGCCCCTGCCAGCAACCTCCTCTCCAAGGAGGCCTCAAGCGAGGCCTAGGCCCAGGGGAAAGGCACCAGCGGGGATGAGCCTGGGGAGGCGCCCGGGCATGTCTGGGCCCAGTCCCCGCAGCCTGCCCCTTGCTGGGGCAGTACCCCCGGAGGCCAGGAAGGTCTGGGCAAGGCTGGCCAGGGGCAGGGGCCCTGCTGGGTCCTGCCCCTGGCCTGTGGGGCCTCTGAGCACAACCGGCCCTCTCCCGCTGGAAGACCTCCCCGGCTGCCTCCAAAGGCCGCTTTGCAAGCACTCTCGCCGGCTGTTCCCGCCAGCCGCGCACAACGCTCCCAAGCCCGGGAGAAAAGCGCTTCGGGGTGGTGCTCTCTCCCGGCCCTTGCCCCTGAGCCTGGGGGCCAGGCAGGGGGTCCACACTCCCAGGCCAAGGCAGAACCACATGCACACGTCTGTTCCTGCCCCCTGCACCGGCAGAGAGCTCGGGGGAGCCAGAGTCTGTCAGGCAGCTGCTGGGCTGGCCGCCTGTGTGGGAAGGGGCAGAGCCGACCTAGGGGCACACTGGGCCTCTTGCTCTCCCTGCTGCCCTGAGGCTGCTGGGCCAAAGAGGTCTTGGGCATCCAGCCCCTTGCTGGTCCCTTCCCTCTGACGAGGCCCTCTGAGCTCCAGCCCCTTGCAGTGTGGAGACAGCCCCTGCCAGCAACCTCCTCTCCAAGGAGGCCTCAAGCGAGGCCTAGGCCCAGGGGAAAGGCACCAGCGGGGATGAGCCTGGGGAGGCGCCCGGGCATGTCTGGACCCAGTCCCCGCAGCCTGCCCCTTGCTGGGGCAGTACCCCCGGAGGCCAGGAAGGTCTGGGCAAGGCTGGCCAGGGGCAGGGGCCCTGCTGGGTCCTGCCCCTGGCCTGTGGGGCCTCTGAGCACAACCGGCCCTCTCCCGCTGGAAGACCTCCCCGGCTGCCTCCAAAGGCCGCTTTGCAAGCACTCTCGCCGGCTGTTCCCGCCAGCCGCGCACAACGCTCCCAAGCCCGGGAGAAAAGCGCTTCGGGGTGGTGCTCTCTCCCGGCCCTTGCCCCTGAGCCTGGGGGCCAGGCAGGGGGTCCACACTCCCAGGCCAAGGCAGAACCACATGCACACGTCTGTTCCTGCCCCCTGCACCGGCAGAGAGCTCGGGGGAGCCAGAGTCTGTCAGGCAGCTGCTGGGCTGGCCGCCTGTGTGGGAAGGGGCAGAGCCGACCTAGGGGCACACTGGGCCTCTTGCTCTCCCTGCTGCCCTGAGGCTGCTGGGCCAAAGAGGTCTTGGGCATCCAGCCCCTTGCTGGTCCCTTCCCTCTGACGAGGCCCTCTGAGCTCCAGCCCCTTGCAGTGTGGAGACAGCCCCTGCCAGCAACCTCCTCTCCAAGGAGGCCTCAAGCGAGGCCTAGGCCCAGGGGAAAGGCACCAGCGGGGATGAGCCTGGGGAGGCGCCCGGGCATGTCTGGACCCAGTCCCCGCAGCCTGCCCCTTGCTGGGGCAGTACCCCCGGAGGCCAGGAAGGTCTGGGCAAGGCTGGCCAGGGGCAGGGGCCCTGCTGGGTCCTGCCCCTGGCCTGTGGGGCCTCTGAGCACAACCGGCCCTCTCCCGCTGGAAGACCTCCCCGGCTGCCTCCAAAGGCCGCTTTGCAAGCACTCTCGCCGGCTGTTCCCGCCAGCCGCGCACAACGCTCCCAAGCCCGGGAGAAAAGCGCTTCGGGGTGGTGCTCTCTCCCGGCCCTTGCCCCTGAGCCTGGGGGCCAGGCAGGGGGTCCACACTCCCAGGCCAAGGCAGAACCACATGCACACGTCTGTTCCTGCCCCCTGCACCGGCAGAGAGCTCGGGGGAGCCAGAGTCTGTCAGGCAGCTGCTGGGCTGGCCGCCTGTGTGGGAAGGGGCAGAGCCGACCTAGGGGCACACTGGGCCTCTTGCTCTCCCTGCTGCCCTGAGGCTGCTGGGCCAAAGAGGTCTTGGGCATCCAGCCCCTTGCTGGTCCCTTCCCTCTGAAGAGGCCCTCTGAGCTCCAGCCCCTTGCAGTGTGGAGACAGCCCCTGCCAGCAACCTCCTCTCCAAGGAGGCCTCAAGCGAGGCCTAGGCCCAGGGGAAAGGCACCAGCGGGGATGAGCCTGGGGAGGCGCCCGGGCATGTCTGGGCCCAGTCCCCGCAGCCTGCCCCTTGCTGGGGCAGTACCCCCGGAGGCCAGGAAGGTCTGGGCAAGGCTGGCCAGGGGCAGGGGCCCTGCTGGGTCCTGCCCCTGGCCTGTGGGGCCTCTGAGCACAACCGGCCCTCTCCCGCTGGAAGACCTCCCCGGCTGCCTCCAAAGGCCGCTTTGCAAGCACTCTCGCCGGCTGTTCCCGCCAGCCGCGCACAACGCTCCCAAGCCCGGGAGAAAAGCGCTTCGGGGTGGTGCTCTCTCCCGGCCCTTGCCCCTGAGCCTGGGGGCCAGGCAGGGGGTCCACACTCCCAGGCCAAGGCAGAACCACATGCACACGTCTGTTCCTGCCCCCTGCACCGGCAGAGAGCTCGGGGGAGCCAGAGTCTGTCAGGCAGCTGCTGGGCTGGCCGCCTGTGTGGGAAGGGGCAGAGCCGACCTAGGGGCACACTGGGCCTCTTGCTCTCCCTGCTGCCCTGAGGCTGCTGGGCCAAAGAGGTCTTGGGCATCCAGCCCCTTGCTGGTCCCTTCCCTCTGACGAGGCCCTCTGAGCTCCAGCCCCTTGCAGTGTGGAGACAGCCCCTGCCAGCAACCTCCTCTCCAAGGAGGCCTCAAGCGAGGCCTAGGCCCAGGGGAAAGGCACCAGCGGGGATGAGCCTGGGGAGGCGCCCGGGCATGTCTGGGCCCAGTCCCCGCAGCCTGCCCCTTGCTGGGGCAGTACCCCCGGAGGCCAGGAAGGTCTGGGCAAGGCTGGCCAGGGGCAGGGGCCCTGCTGGGTCCTGCCCCTGGCCTGTGGGGCCTCTGAGCACAACCGGCCCTCTCCCGCTGGAAGACCTCCCCGGCTGCCTCCAAAGGCCGCTTTGCAAGCACTCTCGCCGGCTGTTCCCGCCAGCCGCGCACAACGCTCCCAAGCCCAGGAGAAAAGCGCTTCGGGGTGGTGCTCTCTCCCGGCCCTTGCCCCTGAGCCTGGGGGCCAGGCAGGGGGTCCACACTCCCAGGCCAAGGCAGAACCACATGCACACGTCTGTTCCTGCCCCCTGCACCGGCAGAGAGCTCGGGGGAGCCAGAGTCTGTCAGGCAGCTGCTGGGCTGGCCGCCTGTGTGGGAAGGGGCAGAGCCGACCTAGGGGCACACTGGGCCTCTTGCTCTCCCTGCTGCCCTGAGGCTGCTGGGCCAAAGAGGTCTTGGGCATCCAGCCCCTTGCTGGTCCCTTCCCTCTGACGAGGCCCTCTGAGCTCCAGCCCCTTGCAGTGTGGAGACAGCCCCTGCCAGCAACCTCCTCTCCAAGGAGGCCTCAAGCGAGGCCTAGGCCCAGGGGAAAGGCACCAGCGGGGATGAGCCTGGGGAGGCGCCCGGGCATGTCTGGACCCAGTCCCCGCAGCCTGCCCCTTGCTGGGGCAGTACCCCCGGAGGCCAGGAAGGTCTGGGCAAGGCTGGCCAGGGGCAGGGGCCCTGCTGGGTCCTGCCCCTGGCCTGTGGGGCCTCTGAGCACAACCGGCCCTCTCCCGCTGGAAGACCTCCCCGGCTGCCTCCAAAGGCCGCTTTGCAAGCACTCTCGCCGGCTGTTCCCGCCAGCCGCGCACAACGCTCCCAAGCCCGGGAGAAAAGCGCTTCGGGGTGGTGCTCTCTCCCGGCCCTTGCCCCTGAGCCTGGGGGCCAGGCAGGGGGTCCACACTCCCAGGCCAAGGCAGAACCACATGCACACGTCTGTTCCTGCCCCCTGCACCGGCAGAGAGCTCGGGGGAGCCAGAGTCTGTCAGGCAGCTGCTGGGCTGGCCGCCTGTGTGGGAAGGGGCAGAGCCGACCTAGGGGCACACTGGGCCTCTTGCTCTCCCTGCTGCCCTGAGGCTGCTGGGCCAAAGAGGTCTTGGGCATCCAGCCCCTTGCTGGTCCCTTCCCTCTGACGAGGCCCTCTGAGCTCCAGCCCCTTGCAGTGTGGAGACAGCCCCTGCGAGCAACCTCCTCTCCAAGGAGGCCTCAAGCGAGGCCTAGGCCCAGGGGAAAGGCACCAGCGGGGATGAGCCTGGGGAGGCGCCCGGGCATGTCTGGACCCAGTCCCCGCAGCCTGCCCCTTGCTGGGGCAGTACCCCCGGAGGCCAGGAAGGTCTGGGCAAGGCTGGCCAGGGGCAGGGGCCCTGCTGGGTCCTGCCCCTGGCCTGTGGGGCCTCTGAGCACAACCGGCCCTCTCCCGCTGGAAGACCTCCCCGGCTGCCTCCAAAGGCCGCTTTGCAAGCACTCTCGCCGGCTGTTCCCGCCAGCCGCGCACAACGCTCCCAAGCCCGGGAGAAAAGCGCTTCGGGGTGGTGCTCTCTCCCGGCCCTTGCCCCTGAGCCTGGGGGCCAGGCAGGGGGTCCACACTCCCAGGCCAAGGCAGAACCACATGCACACGTCTGTTCCTGCCCCCTGCACCGGCAGAGAGCTCGGGGGAGCCAGAGTCTGTCAGGCAGCTGCTGGGCTGGCCGCCTGTGTGGGAAGGGGCAGAGCCGACCTAGGGGCACACTGGGCCTCTTGCTCTCCCTGCTGCCCTGAGGCTGCTGGGCCAAAGAGGTCTTGGGCATCCAGCCCCTTGCTGGTCCCTTCCCTCTGACGAGGCCCTCTGAGCTCCAGCCCCTTGCAGTGTGGAGACAGTCCCTGCCAGCAACCTCCTCTCCAAGGAGGCCTCAAGCGAGGCCTAGGCCCAGGGGAAAGGCACCAGCGGGGATGAGCCTGGGGAGGCGCCCGGGCATGTCTGGGCCCAGTCCCCGCAGCCTGCCCCTTGCTGGGGCAGTACCCCCGGAGGCCAGGAAGGTCTGGGCAAGGCTGGCCAGGGGCAGGGGCCCTGCTGGGTCCTGCCCCTGGCCTGTGGGGCCTCTGAGCACAACCGGCCCTCTCCCGCTGGAAGACCTCCCCGGCTGCCTCCAAAGGCCGCTTTGCAAGCACTCTCGCCGGCTGTTCCCGCCAGCCGCGCACAACGCTCCCAAGCCCGGGAGAAAAGCGCTTCGGGGTGGTGCTCTCTCCCGGCCCTTGCCCCTGAGCCTGGGGGCCAGGCAGGGGGTCCACACTCCCAGGCCAAGGCAGAACCACATGCACACGTCTGTTCCTGCCCCCTGCACCGGCAGAGAGCTCGGGGGAGCCAGAGTCTGTCAGGCAGCTGCTGGGCTGGCCGCCTGTGTGGGAAGGGGCAGAGCCGACCTAGGGGCACACTGGGCCTCTTGCTCTCCCTGCTGCCCTGAGGCTGCTGGGCCAAAGAGGTCTTGGGCATCCAGCCCCTTGCTGGTCCCTTCCCTCTGACGAGGCCCTCTGAGCTCCAGCCCCTTGCAGTGTGGAGACAGCCCCTGCCAGCAACCTCCCCTCCAAGGAGGCCTCAAGCGAGGCCTAGGCCCAGGGGAAAGGCACCAGCGGGGATGAGCCTGGGGAGGCGCCCGGGCATGTCTGGACCCAGTCCCCGCAGCCTGCCCCTTGCTGGGGCAGTACCCCCGGAGGCCAGGAAGGTCTGGGCAAGGCTGGCCAGGGGCAGGGGCCCTGCTGGGTCCTGCCCCTGGCCTGTGGGGCCTCTGAGCACAACCGGCCCTCTCCCGCTGGAAGACCTCCCCGGCTGCCTCCAAAGGCCGCTTTGCAAGCACTCTCGCCGGCTGTTCCCGCCAGCCGCGCACAACGCTCCCAAGCCCGGGAGAAAAGCGCTTCGGGGTGGTGCTCTCTCCCGGCCCTTGCCCCTGAGCCTGGGGGCCAGGCAGGGGGTCCACACTCCCAGGCCAAGGCAGAACCACATGCACACGTCTGTTCCTGCCCCCTGCACCGGCAGAGAGCTCGGGGGAGCCAGAGTCTGTCAGGCAGCTGCTGGGCTGGCCGCCTGTGTGGGAAGGGGCAGAGCCGACCTAGGGGCACACTGGGCCTCTTGCTCTCCCTGCTGCCCTGAGGCTGCTGGGCCAAAGAGGTCTTGGGCCTCCAGCCCCTTGCTGGTCCCTTCCCTCTGACGAGGCCCTCTGAGCTCCAGCCCCTTGCAGTGTGGAGACAGCCCCTGCCAGCAACCTCCTCTCCAAGGAGGCCTCAAGCGAGGCCTAGGCCCAGGGGAAAGGCACCAGCGGGGATGAGCCTGGGGAGGCGCCCGGGCATGTCTGGGCCCAGTCCCCGCAGCCTGCCCCTTGCTGGGGCAGTACCCCCGGAGGCCAGGAAGGTCTGGGCAAGGCTGGCCAGGGGCAGGGGCCCTGCTGGGTCCTGCCCCTGGCCTGTGGGGCCTCTGAGCACAACCGGCCCTCTCCCGCTGGAAGACCTCCCCGGCTGCCTCCAAAGGCCGCTTTGCAAGCACTCTCGCCGGCTGTTCCCGCCAGCCGCGCACAACGCTCCCAAGCCCGGGAGAAAAGCGCTTCGGGGTGGTGCTCTCTCCCGGCCCTTGCCCCTGAGCCTGGGGGCCAGGCAGGGGGTCCACACTCCCAGGCCAAGGCAGAACCACATGCACACGTCTGTTCCTGCCCCCTGCACCGGCAGAGAGCTCGGGGGAGCCAGAGTCTGTCAGGCAGCTGCTGGGCTGGCCGCCTGTGTGGGAAGGGGCAGAGCCGACCTAGGGGCACACTGGGCCTCTTGCTCTCCCTGCTGCCCTGAGGCTGCTGGGCCAAAGAGGTCTTGGGCATCCAGCCCCTTGCTGGGCCCTTCCCTCTGACGAGGCCCTCTGAGCTCCAGCCCCTTGCAGTGTGGAGACAGCCCCTGCCAGCAACCTCCTCTCCAAGGAGGCCTCAAGCGAGGCCTAGGCCCAGGGGAAAGGCACCAGCGGGGATGAGCCTGGGGAGGCGCCCGGGCATGTCTGGACCCAGTCCCCGCAGCCTGCCCCTTGCTGGGGCAGTACCCCCGGAGGCCAGGAAGGTCTGGGCAAGGCTGGCCAGGGGCAGGGGCCCTGCTGGGTCCTGCCCCTGGCCTGTGGGGCCTCTGAGCACAACCGGCCCTCTCCCGCTGGAAGACCTCCCCGGCTGCCTCCAAAGGCCGCTTTGCAAGCACTCTCGCCGGCTGTTCCCGCCAGCCGCGCACAACGCTCCCAAGCCCGGGAGAAAAGCGCTTCGGGGTGGTGCTCTCTCCCGGCCCTTGCCCCTGAGCCTGGGGGCCAGGCAGGGGGTCCACACTCCCAGGCCAAGGCAGAACCACATGCACACGTCTGTTCCTGCCCCCTGCACCGGCAGAGAGCTCGGGGGAGCCAGAGTCTGTCAGGCAGCTGCTGGGCTGGCCGCCTGTGTGGGAAGGGGCAGAGCCGACCTAGGGGCACACTGGGCCTCTTGCTCTCCCTGCTGCCCTGAGGCTGCTGGGCCAAAGAGGTCTTGGGCATCCAGCCCCTTGCTGGTCCCTTCCCTCTGACGAGGCCCTCTGAGCTCCAGCCCCTTGCAGTGTGGAGACAGCCCCTGCCAGCAACCTCCTCTCCAAGGAGGCCTCAAGCGAGGCCTAGGCCCAGGGGAAAGGCACCAGCGGGGATGAGCCTGGGGAGGCGCCCGGGCATGTCTGGACCCAGTCCCCGCAGCCTGCCCCTTGCTGGGGCAGTACCCCCGGAGGCCAGGAAGGTCTGGGCAAGGCTGGCCAGGGGCAGGGGCCCTGCTGGGTCCTGCCCCTGGCCTGTGGGGCCTCTGAGCACAACCGGCCCTCTCCCGCTGGAAGACCTCCCCGGCTGCCTCCAAAGGCCGCTTTGCAAGCACTCTCGCCGGCTGTTCCCGCCAGCCGCGCACAACGCTCCCAAGCCCGGGAGAAAAGCGCTTCGGGGTGGTGCTCTCTCCCGGCCCTTGCCCCTGAGCCTGGGGGCCAGGCAGGGGGTCCACACTCCCAGGCCAAGGCAGAACCACATGCACACGTCTGTTCCTGCCCCCTGCACCGGCAGAGAGCTCGGGGGAGCCAGAGTCTGTCAGGCAGCTGCTGGGCTGGCCGCCTGTGTGGGAAGGGGCAGAGCCGACCTAGGGGCACACTGGGCCTCTTGCTCTCCCTGCTGCCCTGAGGCTGCTGGGCCAAAGAGGTCTTGGGCATCCAGCCCCTTGCTGGTCCCTTCCCTCTGACGAGGCCCTCTGAGCTCCAGCCCCTTGCAGTGTGGAGACAGCCCCTGCCAGCAACCTCCCCTCCAAGGAGGCCTCAAGCGAGGCCTAGGCCCAGGGGAAAGGCACCAGCGGGGATGAGCCTGGGGAGGCGCCCGGGCATGTCTGGACCCAGTCCCCGCAGCCTGCCCCTTGCTGGGGCAGTACCCCCGGAGGCCAGGAAGGTCTGGGCAAGGCTGGCCAGGGGCAGGGGCCCTGCTGGGTCCTGCCCCTGGCCTGTGGGGCCTCTGAGCACAACCGGCCCTCTCCCGCTGGAAGACCTCCCCGGCTGCCTCCAAAGGCCGCTTTGCAAGCACTCTCGCCGGCTGTTCCCGCCAGCCGCGCACAACGCTCCCAAGCCCGGGAGAAAAGCGCTTCGGGGTGGTGCTCTCTCCCGGCCCTTGCCCCTGAGCCTGGGGGCCAGGCAGGGGGTCCACACTCCCAGGCCAAGGCAGAACCACATGCACACGTCTGTTCCTGCCCCCTGCACCGGCAGAGAGCTCGGGGGAGCCAGAGTCTGTCAGGCAGCTGCTGGGCTGGCCGCCTGTGTGGGAAGGGGCAGAGCCGACCTAGGGGCACACTGGGCCTCTTGCTCTCCCTGCTGCCCTGAGGCTGCTGGGCCAAAGAGGTCTTGGGCCTCCAGCCCCTTGCTGGTCCCTTCCCTCTGACGAGGCCCTCTGAGCTCCAGCCCCTTGCAGTGTGGAGACAGCCCCTGCCAGCAACCTCCTCTCCAAGGAGGCCTCAAGCGAGGCCTAGGCCCAGGGGAAAGGCACCAGCGGGGATGAGCCTGGGGAGGCGCCCGGGCATGTCTGGGCCCAGTCCCCGCAGCCTGCCCCTTGCTGGGGCAGTACCCCCGGAGGCCAGGAAGGTCTGGGCAAGGCTGGCCAGGGGCAGGGGCCCTGCTGGGTCCTGCCCCTGGCCTGTGGGGCCTCTGAGCACAACCGGCCCTCTCCCGCTGGAAGACCTCCCCGGCTGCCTCCAAAGGCCGCTTTGCAAGCACTCTCGCCGGCTGTTCCCGCCAGCCGCGCACAACGCTCCCAAGCCCGGGAGAAAAGCGCTTCGGGGTGGTGCTCTCTCCCGGCCCTTGCCCCTGAGCCTGGGGGCCAGGCAGGGGGTCCACACTCCCAGGCCAAGGCAGAACCACATGCACACGTCTGTTCCTGCCCCCTGCACCGGCAGAGAGCTCGGGGGAGCCAGAGTCTGTCAGGCAGCTGCTGGGCTGGCCGCCTGTGTGGGAAGGGGCAGAGCCGACCTAGGGGCACACTGGGCCTCTTGCTCTCCCTGCTGCCCTGAGGCTGCTGGGCCAAAGAGGTCTTGGGCATCCAGCCCCTTGCTGGTCCCTTCCCTCTGACGAGGCCCTCTGAGCTCCAGCCCCTTGCAGTGTGGAGACAGCCCCTGCCAGCAACCTCCTCTCCAAGGAGGCCTCAAGCGAGGCCTAGGCCCAGGGGAAAGGCACCAGCGGGGATGAGCCTGGGGAGGCGCCCGGGCATGTCTGGACCCAGTCCCCGCAGCCTGCCCCTTGCTGGGGCAGTACCCCCGGAGGCCAGGAAGGTCTGGGCAAGGCTGGCCAGGGGCAGGGGCCCTGCTGGGTCCTGCCCCTGGCCTGTGGGGCCTCTGAGCACAACCGGCCCTCTCCCGCTGGAAGACCTCCCCGGCTGCCTCCAAAGGCCGCTTTGCAAGCACTCTCGCCGGCTGTTCCCGCCAGCCGTGCACAACGCTCCCAAGCCCGGGAGAAAAGCGCTTCGGGGTGGTGCTCTCTCCCGGCCCTTGCCCCTGAGCCTGGGGGCCAGGCAGGGGGTCCACACTCCCAGGCCAAGGCAGAACCACATGCACACGTCTGTTCCTGCCCCCTGCACCGGCAGAGAGCTCGGGGGAGCCAGAGTCTGTCAGGCAGCTGCTGGGCTGGCCGCCTGTGTGGGAAGGGGCAGAGCCGACCTAGGGGCACACTGGGCCTCTTGCTCTCCCTGCTGCCCTGAGGCTGCTGGGCCAAAGAGGTCTTGGGCATCCAGCCCCTTGCTGGTCCCTTCCCTCTGACGAGGCCCTCTGAGCTCCAGCCCCTTGCAGTGTGGAGACAGCCCCTGCCAGCAACCTCCTCTCCAAGGAGGCCTCAAGCGAGGCCTAGGCCCAGGGGAAAGGCACCAGCGGGGATGAGCCTGGGGAGGCGCCCGGGCATGTCTGGACCCAGTCCCCGCAGCCTGCCCCTTGCTGGGGCAGTACCCCCGGAGGCCAGGAAGGTCTGGGCAAGGCTGGCCAGGGGCAGGGGCCCTGCTGGGTCCTGCCCCTGGCCTGTGGGGCCTCTGAGCACAACCGGCCCTCTCCCGCTGGAAGACCTCCCCGGCTGCCTCCAAAGGCCGCTTTGCAAGCACTCTCGCCGGCTGTTCCCGCCAGCCGCGCACAACGCTCCCAAGCCCGGGAGAAAAGCGCTTCGGGGTGGTGCTCTCTCCCGGCCCTTGCCCCTGAGCCTGGGGGCCAGGCAGGGGCTCCACACTCCCAGGCCAAGGCAGAACCACATGCACACGTCTGTTCCTGCCCCCTGCACCGGCAGAGAGCTCGGGGGAGCCAGAGTCTGTCAGGCAGCTGCTGGGCTGGCCGCCTGTGTGGGAAGGGGCAGAGCCGACCTAGGGGCACACTGGGCCTCTTGCTCTCCCTGCTGCCCTGAGGCTGCTGGGCCAAAGAGGTCTTGGGCATCCAGCCCCTTGCTGGTCCCTTCCCTCTGAAGAGGCCCTCTGAGCTCCAGCCCCTTGCAGTGTGGAGACAGCCCCTGCCGGCAACCTCCTCTCCAAGGAGGCCTCAAGCGAGGCCTAGGCCCAGGGGAAAGGCACCAGCGGGGATGAGCCTGGGGAGGCGCCCGGGCATGTCTGGGCCCAGTCCCCGCAGCCTGCCCCTTGCTGGGGCAGTACCCCCGGAGGCCAGGAAGGTCTGGGCAAGGCTGGCCAGGGGCAGGGGCCCTGCTGGGTCCTGCCCCTGGCCTGTGGGGCCTCTGAGCACAACCGGCCCTCTCCCGCTGGAAGACCTCCCCGGCTGCCTCCAAAGGCCGCTTTGCAAGCACTCTCGCCGGCTGTTCCCGCCAGCCGCGCCCAACGCTCCCAAGCCCGGGAGAAAAGCGCTTCGGGGTGGTGCTCTCTCCCGGCCCTTGCCCCTGAGCCTGGGGGCCAGGCAGGGGGTCCACACTCCCAGGCCAAGGCAGAACCACATGCACACGTCTGTTCCTGCCCCCTGCACCGGCAGAGAGCTCGGGGGAGCCAGAGTCTGTCAGGCAGCTGCTGGGCTGGCCGCCTGTGTGGGAAGGGGCAGAGCCGACCTAGGGGCACACTGGGCCTCTTGCTCTCCCTGCTGCCCTGAGGCTGCTGGGCCAAAGAGGTCTTGGGCATCCAGCCCCTTGCTGGTCCCTTCCCTCTGACGAGGCCCTCTGAGCTCCAGCCCCTTGCAGTGTGGAGACAGCCCCTGCCAGCAACCTCCTCTCCAAGGAGGCCTCAAGCGAGGCCTAGGCCCAGGGGAAAGGCACCAGCTGGGATGAGCTTGGGGAGGCGCCCGGGCATGTCTGGACCCAGTCCCCGCAGCCTGCCCCTTGCTGGGGCAGTACCCCCGGAGGCCAGGAAGGTCTGGGCAAGGCTGGCCAGGGGCAGGGGCCCTGCTGGGTCCTGCCCCTGGCCTGTGGGGCCTCTGAGCACAACCGGCCCTCTCCCGCTGGAAGACCTCCCCGGCTGCCTCCAAAGGCCGCTTTGCAAGCACTCTCGCCGGCTGTTCCCGCCAGCCGCGCACAACGCTCCCAAGCCCGGGAGAAAAGCGCTTCGGGGTGGTGCTCTCTCCCGGCCCTTGCCCCTGAGCCTGGGGGCCAGGCAGGGGGTCCACACTCCCAGGCCAAGGCAGAACCACATGCACACGTCTGTTCCTGCCCCCTGCACCGGCAGAGAGCTCGGGGGAGCCAGAGTCTGTCAGGCAGCTGCTGGGCTGGCCGCCTGTGTGGGAAGGGGCAGAGCCGACCTAGGGGCACACTGGGCCTCTTGCTCTCCCTGCTGCCCTGAGGCTGCTGGGCCAAAGAGGTCTTGGGCATCCAGCCCCTTGCTGGTCCCTTCCCTCTGACGAGGCCCTCTGAGCTCCAGCCCCTTGCAGTGTGGAGACAGCCCCTGCCAGCAACCTCCTCTCCAAGGAGGCCTCAAGCGAGGCCTAGGCCCAGGGGAAAGGCACCAGCGGGGATGAGCCTGGGGAGGCGCCCGGGCATGTCTGGACCCAGTCCCCGCAGCCTGCCCCTTGCTGGGGCAGTACCCCCGGAGGCCAGGAAGGTCTGGGCAAGGCTGGCCAGGGGCAGGGGCCCTGCTGGGTCCTGCCCCTGGCCTGTGGGGCCTCTGAGCACAACCGGCCCTCTCCCGCTGGAAGACCTCCCCGGCTGCCTCCAAAGGCCGCTTTGCAAGCACTCTCGCCGGCTGTTCCCGCCAGCCGCCCACAACGCTCCCAAGCCCGGGAGAAAAGCGCTTCGGGGTGGTGCTCTCTCCCGGCCCTTGCCCCTGAGCCTGGGGGCCAGGCAGGGGGTCCACACTCCCAGGCCAAGGCAGAACCACATGCACACGTCTGTTCCTGCCCCCTGCACCGGCAGAGAGCTCGGGGGAGCCAGAGTCTGTCAGGCAGCTGCTGGGCTGGCCGCCTGTGTGGGAAGGGGCAGAGCCGACCTAGGGGCACACTGGGCCTCTTGCTCTCCCTGCTGCCCTGAGGCTGCTGGGCCAAAGAGGTCTTGGGCATCCAGCCCCTTGCTGGTCCCTTCCCTCTGACGAGGCCCTCTGAGCTCCAGCCCCTTGCAGTGTGGAGACAGCCCCTGCCAGCAACCTCCTCTCCAAGGAGGCCTCAAGCGAGGCCTAGGCCCAGGGGAAAGGCACCAGCGGGGATGAGCCTGGGGAGGCGCCCGGGCATGTCTGGACCCAGTCCCCGCAGCCTGCCCCTTGCTGGGGCAGTACCCCCGGAGGCCAGGAAGGTCTGGGCAAGGCTGGCCAGGGGCAGGGGCCCTGCTGGGTCCTGCCCCTGGCCTGTGGGGCCTCTGAGCACAACCGGCCCTCTCCCGCTGGAAGACCTCCCCGGCTGCCTCCAAAGGCCGCTTTGCAAGCACTCTCGCCGGCTGTTCCCGCCAGCCGCCCACAACGCTCCCAAGCCCGGGAGAAAAGCGCTTCGGGGTGGTGCTCTCTCCCGGCCCTTGCCCCTGAGCCTGGGGGCCAGGCAGGGGGTCCACACTCCCAGGCCAAGGCAGAACCACATGCACACGTCTGTTCCTGCCCCCTGCACCGGCAGAGAGCTCGGGGGAGCCAGAGTCTGTCAGGCAGCTGCTGGGCTGGCCGCCTGTGTGGGAAGGGGCAGAGCCGACCTAGGGGCACACTGGGCCTCTTGCTCTCCCTGCTGCCCTGAGGCTGCTGGGCCAAAGAGGTCTTGGGCATCCAGCCCCTTGCTGGTCCCTTCCCTCTGACGAGGCCCTCTGAGCTCCAGCCCCTTGCAGTGTGGAGACAGCCCCTGCCGGCAACCTCCTCTCCAAGGAGGCCTCAAGCGAGGCCTAGGCCCAGGGGAAAGGCACCAGCGGGGATGAGCCTGGGGAGGCGCCCGGGCATGTCTGGACCCAGTCCCCGCAGCCTGCCCCTTGCTGGGGCAGTACCCCCGGAGGCCAGGAAGGTCTGGGCAAGGCTGGCCAGGGGCAGGGGCCCTGCTGGGTCCTGCCCCTGGCCTGTGGGGCCTCTGAGCACAACCGGCCCTCTCCCGCTGGAAGACCTCCCCGGCTGCCTCCAAAGGCCGCTTTGCAAGCACTCTCGCCGGCTGTTCCCGCCAGCCGCGCCCAACGCTCCCAAGCCCGGGAGAAAAGCGCTTCGGGGTTGTGCTCTCTCCCGGCCCTTGCCCCTGAGCCTGGGGGCCAGGCAGGGGGTCCACACTCCCAGGCCAAGGCAGAACCACATGCACACGTCTGTTCCTGCCCCCTGCACCGGCAGAGAGCTCGGGGGAGCCAGAGTCTGTCAGGCAGCTGCTGGGCTGGCCGCCTGTGTGGGAAGGGGCAGAGCCGACCTAGGGGCACACTGGGCCTCTTGCTCTCCCTGCTGCCCTGAGGCTGCTGGGCCAAAGAGGTCTTGGGCATCCAGCCCCTTGCTGGTCCCTTCCCTCTGACGAGGCCCTCTGAGCTCCAGCCCCTTGCAGTGTGGAGACAGCCCCTGCCAGCAACCTCCTCTCCAAGGAGGCCTCAAGCGAGGCCTAGGCCCAGGGGAAAGGCACCAGCGGGGATGAGCCTGGGGAGGCGCCCGGGCATGTCTGGACCCAGTCCCCGCAGCCTGCCCCTTGCTGGGGCAGTACCCCCGGAGGCCAGGAAGGTCTGGGCAAGGCTGGCCAGGGGCAGGGGCCCTGCTGGGTCCTGCCCCTGGCCTGTGGGGCCTCTGAGCACAACCGGCCCTCTCCCGCTGGAAGACCTCCCCGGCTGCCTCCAAAGGCCGCTTTGCAAGCACTCTCCGCCGGCTGTTCCCGCCAGCTGCGCACAACGCTCCCAAGCCCGGGAGAAAAGCGCTTCGGGGTGGTGCTCTCTCCCGGCCCTTGCCCCTGAGCCTGGGGGCCAGGCAGGGGGTCCACACTCCCAGGCCAAGGCAGAACCACATGCACACGTCTGTTCCTGCCCCCTGCACCGGCAGAGAGCTCGGGGGAGCCAGAGTCTGTCAGGCAGCTGCTGGGCTGGCCGCCTGTGTGGGAAGGGGCAGAGCCGACCTAGGGGCACACTGGGCCTCTTGCTCTCCCTGCTGCCCTGAGGCTGCTGGGCCAAAGAGGTCTTGGGCATCCAGCCCCTTGCTGGTCCCTTCCCTCTGACGAGGCCCTCTGAGCTCCAGCCCCTTGCAGTGTGGAGACAGCCCCTGCCAGCAACCTCCTCTCCAAGGAGGCCTCAAGCGAGGCCTAGGCCCAGGGGAAAGGCACCAGCGGGGATGAGCCTGGGGAGGCGCCCGGGCATGTCTGGACCCAGTCCCCGCAGCCTGCCCCTTGCTGGGGCAGTACCCCCGGAGGCCAGGAAGGTCTGGGCAAGGCTGGCCAGGGGCAGGGGCCCTGCTGGGTCCTGCCCCTGGCCTGTGGGGCCTCTGAGCACAACCGGCCCTCTCCCGCTGGAAGACCTCCCCGGCTGCCTCCAAAGGCCGCTTTGCAAGCACTCTCGCCGGCTGTTCCCGCCAGCCGCGCCCAACGCTCCCAAGCCCGGGAGAAAAGCGCTTCGGGGTGGTGCTCTCTCCGGCCCTTGCCCCTGAGCCTGGGGGCCAGGCAGGGGGTCCACACTCCCAGGCCAAGGCAGAACCACATGCACACGTCTGTTCCTGCCCCCTGCACCGGCAGAGAGCTCGGGGGAGCCAGAGTCTGTCAGGCAGCTGCTGGGCTGGCCGCCTGTGTGGGAAGGGGCAGAGCCGACCTAGGGGCACACTGGGCCTCTTGCTCTCCCTGCTGCCCTGAGGCTGCTGGGCCAAAGAGGTCTTGGGCATCCAGCCCCTTGCTGGTCCCTTCCCTCTGACGAGGCCCTCTGAGCTCCAGCCCCTTGCAGTGTGGAGACAGCCCCTGCCAGCAACCTCCTCTCCAAGGAGGCCTCAAGCGAGGCCTAGGCCCAGGGGAAAGGCACCAGCGGGGATGAGCCTGGGGAGGCGCCCGGGCATGTCTGGACCCAGTCCCCGCAGCCTGCCCCTTGCTGGGGCAGTACCCCCGGAGGCCAGGAAGGTCTGGGCAAGGCTGGCCAGGGGCAGGGGCCCTGCTGGGTCCTGCCCCTGGCCTGTGGGGCCTCTGAGCACAACCGGCCCTCTCCCGCTGGAAGACCTCCCCGGCTGCCTCCAAAGGCCGCTTTGCAAGCACTCTCGCCGGCTGTTCCCGCCAGCCGCCCACAACGCTCCCAAGCCCGGGAGAAAAGCGCTTCGGGGTGGTGCTCTCTCCCGGCCCTTGCCCCTGAGCCTGGGGGCCAGGCAGGGGGTCCACACTCCCAGGCCAAGGCAGAACCACATGCACACGTCTGTTCCTGCCCCCTGCACCGGCAGAGAGCTCGGGGGAGCCAGAGTCTGTCAGGCAGCTGCTGGGCTGGCCGCCTGTGTGGGAAGGGGCAGAGCCGACCTAGGGGCACACTGGGCCTCTTGCTCTCCCTGCTGCCCTGAGGCTGCTGGGCCAAAGAGGTCTTGGGCATCCAGCCCCTTGCTGGTCCCTTCCCTCTGACGAGGCCCTCTGAGCTCCAGCCCCTTGCAGTGTGGAGACAGCCCCTGCCAGCAACCTCCTCTCCAAGGAGGCCTCAAGCGAGGCCTAGGCCCAGGGGAAAGGCACCAGCGGGGATGAGCCTGGGGAGGCGCCCGGGCATGTCTGGACCCAGTCCCCGCAGCCTGCCCCTTGCTGGGGCAGTACCCCCGGAGGCCAGGAAGGTCTGGGCAAGGCTGGCCAGGGGCAGGGGCCCTGCTGGGTCCTGCCCCTGGCCTGTGGGGCCTCTGAGCACAACCGGCCCTCTCCCGCTGGAAGACCTCCCCGGCTGCCTCCAAAGGCCGCTTTGCAAGCACTCTCGCCGGCTGTTCCCGCCAGCCGCCCACAACGCTCCCAAGCCCGGGAGAAAAGCGCTTCGGGGTGGTGCTCTCTCCCGGCCCTTGCCCCTGAGCCTGGGGGCCAGGCAGGGGGTCCACACTCCCAGGCCAAGGCAGAACCACATGCACACGTCTGTTCCTGCCCCCTGCACCGGCAGAGAGCTCGGGGGAGCCAGAGTCTGTCAGGCAGCTGCTGGGCTGGCCGCCTGTGTGGGAAGGGGCAGAGCCGACCTAGGGGCACACTGGGCCTCTTGCTCTCCCTGCTGCCCTGAGGCTGCTGGGCCAAAGAGGTCTTGGGCATCCAGCCCCTTGCTGGTCCCTTCCCTCTGACGAGGCCCTCTGAGCTCCAGCCCCTTGCAGTGTGGAGACAGCCCCTGCCGGCAACCTCCTCTCCAAGGAGGCCTCAAGCGAGGCCTAGGCCCAGGGGAAAGGCACCAGCGGGGATGAGCCTGGGGAGGCGCCCGGGCATGTCTGGACCCAGTCCCCGCAGCCTGCCCCTTGCTGGGGCAGTACCCCCGGAGGCCAGGAAGGTCTGGGCAAGGCTGGCCAGGGGCAGGGGCCCTGCTGGGTCCTGCCCCTGGCCTGTGGGGCCTCTGAGCACAACCGGCCCTCTCCCGCTGGAAGACCTCCCCGGCTGCCTCCAAAGGCCGCTTTGCAAGCACTCTCGCCGGCTGTTCCCGCCAGCCGCGCCCAACGCTCCCAAGCCCGGGAGAAAAGCGCTTCGGGGTTGTGCTCTCTCCCGGCCCTTGCCCCTGAGCCTGGGGGCCAGGCAGGGGGTCCACACTCCCAGGCCAAGGCAGAACCACATGCACACGTCTGTTCCTGCCCCCTGCACCGGCAGAGAGCTCGGGGGAGCCAGAGTCTGTCAGGCAGCTGCTGGGCTGGCCGCCTGTGTGGGAAGGGGCAGAGCCGACCTAGGGGCACACTGGGCCTCTTGCTCTCCCTGCTGCCCTGAGGCTGCTGGGCCAAAGAGGTCTTGGGCATCCAGCCCCTTGCTGGTCCCTTCCCTCTGACGAGGCCCTCTGAGCTCCAGCCCCTTGCAGTGTGGAGACAGCCCCTGCCAGCAACCTCCTCTCCAAGGAGGCCTCAAGCGAGGCCTAGGCCCAGGGGAAAGGCACCAGCGGGGATGAGCCTGGGGAGGCGCCCGGGCATGTCTGGACCCAGTCCCCGCAGCCTGCCCCTTGCTGGGGCAGTACCCCCGGAGGCCAGGAAGGTCTGGGCAAGGCTGGCCAGGGGCAGGGGCCCTGCTGGGTCCTGCCCCTGGCCTGTGGGGCCTCTGAGCACAACCGGCCCTCTCCCGCTGGAAGACCTCCCCGGCTGCCTCCAAAGGCCGCTTTGCAAGCACTCTCGCCGGCTGTTCCCGCCAGCTGCGCACAACGCTCCCAAGCCCGGGAGAAAAGCGCTTCGGGGTGGTGCTCTCTCCCGGCCCTTGCCCCTGAGCCTGGGGGCCAGGCAGGGGGTCCACACTCCCAGGCCAAGGCAGAACCACATGCACACGTCTGTTCCTGCCCCCTGCACCGGCAGAGAGCTCGGGGGAGCCAGAGTCTGTCAGGCAGCTGCTGGGCTGGCCGCCTGTGTGGGAAGGGGCAGAGCCGACCTAGGGGCACACTGGGCCTCTTGCTCTCCCTGCTGCCCTGAGGCTGCTGGGCCAAAGAGGTCTTGGGCATCCAGCCCCTTGCTGGTCCCTTCCCTCTGACGAGGCCCTCTGAGCTCCAGCCCCTTGCAGTGTGGAGACAGCCCCTGCCAGCAACCTCCTCTCCAAGGAGGCCTCAAGCGAGGCCTAGGCCCAGGGGAAAGGCACCAGCGGGGATGAGCCTGGGGAGGCGCCCGGGCATGTCTGGACCCAGTCCCCGCAGCCTGCCCCTTGCTGGGGCAGTACCCCCGGAGGCCAGGAAGGTCTGGGCAAGGCTGGCCAGGGGCAGGGGCCCTGCTGGGTCCTGCCCCTGGCCTGTGGGGCCTCTGAGCACAACCGGCCCTCTCCCGCTGGAAGACCTCCCCGGCTGCCTCCAAAGGCCGCTTTGCAAGCACTCTCGCCGGCTGTTCCCGCCAGCCGCGCCCAACGCTCCCAAGCCCGGGAGAAAAGCGCTTCGGGGTGGTGCTCTCTCCCGGCCCTTGCCCCTGAGCCTGGGGGCCAGGCAGGGGGTCCACACTCCCAGGCCAAGGCAGAACCACATGCACACGTCTGTTCCTGCCCCCTGCACCGGCAGAGAGCTCGGGGGAGCCAGAGTCTGTCAGGCAGCTGCTGGGCTGGCCGCCTGTGTGGGAAGGGGCAGAGCCGACCTAGGGGCACACTGGGCCTCTTGCTCTCCCTGCTGCCCTGAGGCTGCTGGGCCAAAGAGGTCTTGGGCATCCAGCCCCTTGCTGGTCCCTTCCCTCTGACGAGGCCCTCTGAGCTCCAGCCCCTTGCAGTGTGGAGACAGCCCCTGCCAGCAACCTCCTCTCCAAGGAGGCCTCAAGCGAGGCCTAGGCCCAGGGGAAAGGCACCAGCGGGGATGAGCCTGGGGAGGCGCCCGGGCATGTCTGGACCCAGTCCCCGCAGCCTGCCCCTTGCTGGGGCAGTACCCCCGGAGGCCAGGAAGGTCTGGGCAAGGCTGGCCAGGGGCAGGGGCCCTGCTGGGTCCTGCCCCTGGCCTGTGGGGCCTCTGAGCACAACCGGCCCTCTCCCGCTGGAAGACCTCCCCGGCTGCCTCCAAAGGCCGCTTTGCAAGCACTCTCGCCGGCTGTTCCCGCCAGCCGCGCCCAACGCTCCCAAGCCCGGGAGAAAAGCGCTTCGGGGTGGTGCTCTCTCCCGGCCCTTGCCCCTGAGCCTGGGGGCCAGGCAGGGGGTCCACACTCCCAGGCCAAGGCAGAACCACATGCACACGTCTGTTCCTGCCCCCTGCACCGGCAGAGAGCTCGGGGGAGCCAGAGTCTGTCAGGCAGCTGCTGGGCTGGCCGCCTGTGTGGGAAGGGGCAGAGCCGACCTAGGGGCACACTGGGCCTCTTGCTCTCCCTGCTGCCCTGAGGCTGCTGGGCCAAAGAGGTCTTGGGCATCCAGCCCCTTGCTGGTCCCTTCCCTCTGACGAGGCCCTCTGAGCTCCAGCCCCTTGCAGTGTGGAGACAGCCCCTGCCAGCAACCTCCTCTCCAAGGAGGCCTCAAGCGAGGCCTAGGCCCAGGGGAAAGGCACCAGCGGGGATGAGCCTGGGGAGGCGCCCGGGCATGTCTGGACCCAGTCCCCGCAGCCTGCCCCTTGCTGGGGCAGTACCCCCGGAGGCCAGGAAGGTCTGGGCAAGGCTGGCCAGGGGCAGGGGCCCTGCTGGGTCCTGCCCCTGGCCTGTGGGGCCTCTGAGCACAACCGGCCCTCTCCCGCTGGAAGACCTCCCCGGCTGCCTCCAAAGGCCGCTTTGCAAGCACTCTCGCCGGCTGTTCCCGCCAGCCGCGCACAACGCTCCCAAGCCCGGGAGAAAAGCGCTTCGGGGTGGTGCTCTCTCCCGGCCCTTGCCCCTGAGCCTGGGGGCCAGGCAGGGGGTCCACACTCCCAGGCCAAGGCAGAACCACATGCACACGTCTGTTCCTGCCCCCTGCACCGGCAGAGAGCTCGGGGGAGCCAGAGTCTGTCAGGCAGCTGCTGGGCTGGCCGCCTGTGTGGGAAGGGGCAGAGCCGACCTAGGGGCACACTGGGCCTCTTGCTCTCCCTGCTGCCCTGAGGCTGCTGGGCCAAAGAGGTCTTGGGCATCCAGCCCCTTGCTGGTCCCTTCCCTCTGACGAGGCCCTCTGAGCTCCAGCCCCTTGCAGTGTGGAGACAGCCCCTGCCAGCAACCTCCTCTCCAAGGAGGCCTCAAGCGAGGCCTAGGCCCAGGGGAAAGGCACCAGCGGGGATGAGCCTGGGGAGGCGCCCGGGCATGTCTGGACCCAGTCCCCGCAGCCTGCCCCTTGCTGGGGCAGTACCCCCGGAGGCCAGGAAGGTCTGGGCAAGGCTGGCCAGGGGCAGGGGCCCTGCTGGGTCCTGCCCCTGGCCTGTGGGGCCTCTGAGCACAACCGGCCCTCTCCCGCTGGAAGACCTCCCCGGCTGCCTCCAAAGGCCGCTTTGCAAGCACTCTCGCCGGCTGTTCCCGCCAGCCGCGCACAACGCTCCCAAGCCCGGGAGAAAAGCGCTTCGGGGTGGTGCTCTCTCCCGGCCCTTGCCCCTGAGCCTGGGGGCCAGGCAGGGGGTCCACACTCCCAGGCCAAGGCAGAACCACATGCACACGTCTGTTCCTGCCCCCTGCACCGGCAGAGAGCTCGGGGGAGCCAGAGTCTGTCAGGCAGCTGCTGGGCTGGCCGCCTGTGTGGGAAGGGGCAGAGCCGACCTAGGGGCACACTGGGCCTCTTGCTCTCCCTGCTGCCCTGAGGCTGCTGGGCCAAAGAGGTCTTGGGCATCCAGCCCCTTGCTGGTCCCTTCCCTCTGACGAGGCCCTCTGAGCTCCAGCCCCTTGCAGTGTGGAGACAGCCCCTGCCAGCAACCTCCTCTCCAAGGAGGCCTCAAGCGAGGCCTAGGCCCAGGGGAAAGGCACCAGCGGGGATGAGCCTGGGGAGGCGCCCGGGCATGTCTGGACCCAGTCCCCGCAGCCTGCCCCTTGCTGGGGCAGTACCCCCGGAGGCCAGGAAGGTCTGGGCAAGGCTGGCCAGGGGCAGGGGCCCTGCTGGGTCCTGCCCCTGGCCTGTGGGGCCTCTGAGCACAACCGGCCCTCTCCCGCTGGAAGACCTCCCCGGCTGCCTCCAAAGGCCGCTTTGCAAGCACTCTCGCCGGCTGTTCCCGCCAGCCGCGCACAACGCTCCCAAGCCCGGGAGAAAAGCGCTTCGGGGTGGTGCTCTCTCCCGGCCCTTGCCCCTGAGCCTGGGGGCCAGGCAGGGGGTCCACACTCCCAGGCCAAGGCAGAACCACATGCACACGTCTGTTCCTGCCCCCTGCACCGGCAGAGAGCTCGGGGGAGCCAGAGTCTGTCAGGCAGCTGCTGGGCTGGCCGCCTGTGTGGGAAGGGGCAGAGCCGACCTAGGGGCACACTGGGCCTCTTGCTCTCCCTGCTGCCCTGAGGCTGCTGGGCCAAAGAGGTCTTGGGCATCCAGCCCCTTGCTGGTCCCTTCCCTCTGACGAGGCCCTCTGAGCTCCAGCCCCTTGCAGTGTGGAGACAGCCCCTGCCAGCAACCTCCTCTCCAAGGAGGCCTCAAGCGAGGCCTAGGCCCTGGGGAAAGGCACCAGCGGGGATGAGCCTGGGGAGGCGCCCGGGCATGTCTGGACCCAGTCCCCGCAGCCTGCCCCTTGCTGGGGCAGTACCCCCGGAGGCCAGGAAGGTCTGGGCAAGGCTGGCCAGGGGCAGGGGCCCTGCTGGGTCCTGCCCCTGGCCTGTGGGGCCTCTGAGCACAACCGGCCCTCTCCCGCTGGAAGACCTCCCCGGCTGCCTCCAAAGGCCGCTTTGCAAGCACTCTCGCCGGCTGTTCCCGCCAGCCGCGCCCAACGCTCCCAAGCCCGGGAGAAAAGCGCTTCGGGGTGGTGCTCTCTCCCGGCCCTTGCCCCTGAGCCTGGGGGCCAGGCAGGGGGTCCACACTCCCAGGCCAAGGCAGAACCACATGCACACGTCTGTTCCTGCCCCCTGCACCGGCAGAGAGCTCGGGGGAGCCAGAGTCTGTCAGGCAGCTGCTGGGCTGGCCGCCTGTGTGGGAAGGGGCAGAGCCGACCTAGGGGCACACTGGGCCTCTTGCTCTCCCTGCTGCCCTGAGGCTGCTGGGCCAAAGAGGTCTTGGGCATCCAGCCCCTTGCTGGTCCCTTCCCTCTGACGAGGCCCTCTGAGCTCCAGCCCCTTGCAGTGTGGAGACAGCCCCTGCCAGCAACCTCCTCTCCAAGGAGGCCTCAAGCGAGGCCTAGGCCCAGGGGAAAGGCACCAGCGGGGATGAGCCTGGGGAGGCGCCCGGGCATGTCTGGACCCAGTCCCCGCAGCCTGCCCCTTGCTGGGGCAGTACCCCCGGAGGCCAGGAAGGTCTGGGCAAGGCTGGCCAGGGGCAGGGGCCCTGCTGGGTCCTGCCCCTGGCCTGTGGGGCCTCTGAGCACAACCGGCCCTCTCCCGCTGGAAGACCTCCCCGGCTGCCTCCAAAGGCCGCTTTGCAAGCACTCTCGCCGGCTGTTCCCGCCAGCCGCGCACAACGCTCCCAAGCCCGGGAGAAAAGCGCTTCGGGGTGGTGCTCTCTCCCGGCTCTCCCGGCCCTTGCCCCTGAGCCTGGGGGCCAGGCAGGGGGTCCACACTCCCAGGCCAAGGCAGAACCACATGCACACGTCTGTTCCTGCCCCCTGCACCGGCAGAGAGCTCGGGGGAGCCAGAGTCTGTCAGGCAGCTGCTGGGCTGGCCGCCTGTGTGGGAAGGGGCAGCGCCAACCTAGGGGCACACTGGGCCTCTTGCTCTCCCTGCTGCCCTGAGGCTGCTGGGCCAAAGAGGTCTTGGGCATCCAGCCCCTTGCTGGTCCCTTCCCTCTGACGAGGCCCTCTGAGCTCCAGCCCCTTGCAGTGTGGAGACAGCCCCTGCCAGCAACCTCCTCTCCAAGGAGGCCTCAAGCGAGGCCTAGGCCCAGGGGAAAGGCACCAGCGGGGATGAGCCTGGGGAGGCGCCCGGGCATGTCTGGACCCAGTCCCCGCAGCCTGCCCCATGCTGGGGCAGTACCCCCGGAGGCCAGGAAGGTCTGGGCAAGGCTGGCCAGGGGCAGGGGCCCTGCTGGGTCCTGCCCCTGGCCTGTGGGGCCTCTGAGCACAACCGGCCCTCTCCCGCTGGAAGACCTCCCCGGCTGCCTCCAAAGGCCGCTTTGCAAGCACTCTCGCCGGCTGTTCCCGCCAGCCGTGCACAACGCTCCCAAGCCCGGGAGAAAAGCGCTTCGGGGTGGTGCTCTCTCCCGGCCCTTGCCCCTGAGCCTGGGGGCCAGGCAGGGGGTCCACACTCCCAGGCCAAGCAGAACCACATGCACACGTCTGTTCCTGCCCCCTGCACCGGCAGAGAGCTCGGGGGAGCCAGAGTCTGTCAGGCAGCTGCTGGGCTGGCCGCCTGTGTGGGAAGGGGCAGAGCCGACCTAGGGGCACACTGGGCCTCTTGCTCTCCCTGCTGCCCTGAGGCTGCTGGGCCAAAGAGGTCTTGGGCATCCAGCCCCTTGCTGGTCCCTTCCCTCTGACGAGGCCCTCTGAGCTCCAGCCCCTTGCAGTGTGGAGACAGCCCCTGCCAGCAACCTCCTCTCCAAGGAGGTCTGAAGCGAGGCCTAGGCCCAGGGGAAAGGCACCAGCGGGGATGAGCCTGGGGAGGCGCCCGGGCATGTCTGGACCCAGTCCCCGCAGCCTGCCCCTTGCTGGGGCAGTACCCCCGGAGGCCAGGAAGGTCTGGGCAAGGCTGGCCAGGGGCAGGGGCCCTGCTGGGTCCTGCCCCTGGCTGTGGGGCCTCTGAGCACAACCGCCCTCTCCCGCTGGAAGACCTCCCCGGCTGCCTCCAAAGGCCCGCTTTGCAAGCACTCTCGCCGGCTGTTCCCGCCAGCCGCGCACAACGCTCCCAAGCCGGGAGAAAAGCGCTTCGGGGTGGTGCTCTCTCCCGGCCCTTGCCCCTGAGCCTGGGGGCCAGGCAGGGGGGTCCACACTCCCAGGCCAAGGCAGAACCACATGCACACGTCTGTTCCTGCCCCCTGCACCGGCAGAGAGCTCGGGGAGCCAGAGTCTGTCAGGCAGCTGCTGGGCTGGCCGCCTGTGTGGGAAGGGGCAGAGCCGACCTAGGGGCACACTGGGCCTCTTGCTCTCCCTGCTGCCCTGAGGCTGCTGGGCCAAAGAAGTCTTGGGCATCCAGCCCCTTGCTGGTCCCTTCCCTCTGACGAGGCCCTCTGAGCTCCAGCCCCTTGCAGTGTGGAGACAGCCCCTGCCAGCAACCTCCTCTCCAAGGAGGCCTCAAGCGAGGCCTAGGCCCAGGGGAAAGGCACCAGCGGGGATGAGCCTGGGGAGGCGCCCGGGCATGTCTGGACCGAGGTCCCCGCAGCCTGCCCCTTGCTGGGGCAGTACCCCCGGAGGCCAGGAAGGTCTGGGCAAGGCTGGCCAGGGGCAGGGGCCCTGCTGGGTCCTGCCCCTGGCCTGTGGGGCCTCTGAGCACAACCGGCCCTCTCCCGCTGGAAGACCTCCCCGGCTGCCTCCAAAGGCCGCTTTGCAAGCACTCTCGCCGGCTGTTCCCGCCAGCCGCGCACAACGCTCCCAAGCCCGGGAGAAAAGCGCTTCGGGGTGGTGCTCTCTCCCGGCCTTGCCCTGAGCCTGGGGGCCAGGCAGGGGGTCCACACTCCCAGGCCAAGGCAGAACCACATGCACACGTCTGTTCCTGCCCCCTGCACCGGCAGAGAGCTCGGGGAGCCAGAGTCTGTCAGGCAGCTGCTGGGCTGGCCGCCTGTGTGGGAAGGGGCAGAGCCGACCTAGGGGCACACTGGGCTCTTGCTCTCCCTGCTGCCCTGAGGCTGCTGGGCCAAAGAGGTCTTGGGCATCCAGCCCCTTGCTGGTCCCTTCCCTCTGACGAGGCCCTCTGAGCTCCAGCACCTTGCAGTGTGGAGACAGCCCCTGCCAGCAACCTCCTCTCCAAGGAGGCCTCAAGCGAGGCCTAGGCCAGGGGAAAGGCACCAGCGGGATGAGCCTGGGGAGGCGCCCGGGCATGTCTGGACCCAGTCCCCGCAGCCTGCCCCTTGCTGGGGCAGTACCCCCGGAGGCCAGGAAGGTCTGGGCAAGGCTGCCAGGGGCAGGGGCCCTGCTGGGTCCTGCCCCTGGCCTGTGGGGCCTCTGAGCACAACCGGCCCTCTCCCGCTGGAAGACCTCCCCGGCTGCCCTCCAAAGGCCGCTTTGCAAGCACTCTCGCCGGCTGTTCCCGCCAGCCGCGCACAACGCTCCCAAGCCCGGGAGAAAAGCGCTTCGGGGTGGTGCTCTCTCCCGGCCCTTGCCCCTGAGCCTGGGGGCCAGGCAGGGGGTCCACACTCCCAGGCCAAGGCAGAACCACATGCACACGTCTGTTCCTGCCCCCTGCACCGGCAGAGAGCTCGGGGGAGCCAGAGTCTGTCAGGCAGCTGCTGGGCTGGCCGCCTGTGTGGGAAGGGGCAGAGCCGACCTAGGGGCACACTGGGCCTCTTGCTCTCCCTGCTGCCCTGAGGCTGCTGGGCCAAAGAGGTCTTGGGCATCCAGCCCCTTGCTGGTCCCTTCCCTCTGACGAGGCCCTCTGAGCTCCAGCCCCTTGCAGTGTGGAGACAGCCCCTGCCAGCAACCTCCTCTCCAAGGAGGCCTCAAGCGAGGCCTAGGCCCAGGGGAAAGGCACCAGCGGGGATGAGCCTGGGGAGGCGCCCGGGCATGTCTGGACCCAGTCCCCGCAGCCTGCCCCTTGCTGGGCAGTACCCCCGGAGGCCAGGAAGGTCTGGGCAAGGCTGGCCAGGGGCAGGGGCCCCCTGCTGGGTCCTGCCCCTGGCCTGTGGGGCCTCTGAGCACAACCGGCCCTCTCCCGCTGGAAAGACCTCCCCGGCTGCCTCCAAAGGCCGCTTTGCAAGCACTCTCGCCGGCTGTTCCCGCCAGCCGCGCCCAACGCTCCCAAGCCCGGGAGAAAAGCGCTTCGGGGGTGGTGCTCTCTCCCGGCCCTTGCCCCTGAGCCTGGGGGCCAGGCAGGGGGTCCACACTCCCAGGCCAAGGCAGAACCACATGCACACGTCTGTTCCTGCCCCCTGCACCGGCAGAGAGCTCGGGGGAGCCAGAGTCTGTCAGGCAGCTGCTGGGCTGGCCGCCTGTGTGGGAAGGGGCAGAGCCGACCTAGGGGCACACTGGGCCTCTTGCTCTCCCTGCTGCCCTGAGGCTGCTGGGCCAAAGAGGTCTTGGGCATCCAGCCCCTTGCTGGTCCCTTCCCTCTGACGAGGCCCTCTGAGCTCCAGCCCCTTGCAGTGTGGAGACAGCCCCTGCCAGCAACCTCCTCTCCAAGGAGGCCTCAAGCGAGGCCTAGGCCCAGGGGAAAGGCACCAGCGGGGATGAGCCTGGGGAGGCGCCCGGGCATGTCTGGACCCAGTCCCCGCAGCCTGCCCCTTGCTGGGGCAGTACCCCCGGAGGCCAGGAAGGTCTGGGCAAGGCTGGCCAGGGGCAGGGGCCCTGCTGGGTCCTGCCCCTGGCCTGTGGGGCCTCTGAGCACAACCGGCCCTCTCCCGCTGGAAGACCTCCCCGGCTGCCTCCAAAGGCCGCTTTGCAAGCACTCTCGCCGGCTGTTCCCGCCAGCCGCGCACAACGCTCCCAAGCCCGGGAGAAAAGCGCTTCGGGGTGGTGCTCTCTCCGGCCCTTGCCCCTGAGCCTGGGGGCCAGGCAGGGGGTCCACACTCCCAGGCCAAGGCAGAACCACATGCACACGTCTGTTCCTGCCCCCTGCACCGGCAGAGAGCTCGGGGGAGCCAGAGTCTGTCAGGCAGCTGCCGGGCTGGCCGCCTGTGTGGAAGGGGCAGAGCCGACCTAGGGGCACACTGGGCCTCTTGCTCTCCTGCTGCCCTGAGGGCTGCTGGGCCAAAGAGGTCTTGGGCATCCAGCCCCTTGCTGGTCCCTTCCCTCTGACGAGGCCCTCTGAGCTCCAGCCCCTTGCAGTGTGGAGACAGCCCCTGCCAGCAACCTCCTCTCCAAGGAGGCCTCAAGCGAGGCCTAGGCCCAGGGGAAAGGCACCAGCGGGGATGAGCCTGGGGAGGCGCCCGGGCATGTCTGGACCCAGTCCCCGCAGCCTGCCCCTTGCTGGGGCAGTACCCCCGGAGGCCAGGAAGGTCTGGGCAAGGCTGGCCAGGGGCAGGGGCCCTGCTGGGTCCTGCCCCTGGCCTGTGGGGCCTCTGAGCACAACCGGCCCTCTCCCGCTGGAAGACCTCCCCGGCTGCCTCCAAAGGCCGCTTTGCAAGCACTCTCGCCGGCTGTTCCCGCCAGCCGCGCCCAACGCTCCCAAGCCGGGAGAAAAGCGCTTCGGGGTGGTGCTCTCTCCCGGCCCTTGCCCCTGAGCCTGGGGGCCAGGCAGGGGGTCCACACTCCCAGGCCAAGGCAGAACCACATGCACACGTCTGTTCCTGCCCCCTGCACCGGCAGAGAGCTCGGGGGAGCCAGAGTCTGTCAGGCAGCTGCTGGGCTGGCCGCCTGTGTGGGAAGGGGCAGAGCCGACCTAGGGGCACACTGGGCCTCTTGCTCTCCCTGCTGCCCTGAGGCTGCTGGCCAAAGAGGTCTTGGGCATCCAGCCCCTTGCTGGTCCCTTCCCTCTGACGAGGCCCTCTGAGCTCCAGCCCCTTGCAGTGTGGAGACAGCCCCTGCCAGCAACCTCCTCTCCAAGGAGGCCTCAAGCGAGGCCTAGGCCCAGGGGAAAGGCACCAGCGGGGATGAGCCTGGGGAGGCGCCCGGGCATGTCTGGGCCCAGTCCCCGCAGCCTGCCCCTTGCTGGGGCAGTACCCCCGGAGGCCAGGAAGGTCTGGGCAAGGCTGGCCAGGGGCAGGGGCCCTGCTGGGTCCTGCCCCTGGCCTGTGGGGCCTCTGAGCACAACCGGCCCTCTCCCGCTGGAAGACCTCCCCGGCTGCCTCCAAAGGCCGCTTTGCAAGCACTCTCGCCGGCTGTTCCCGCCAGCCGCGCACAACGCTCCCAAGCCCGGGAGAAAAGCGCTTCGGGGTGGTGCTCTCTCCCGGCCCTTGCCCCTGAGCCTGGGGGCCAGGCAGGGGGTCCACACTCCCAGGCCAAGGCAGAACCACATGCACACGTCTGTTCCTGCCCCCTGCACCGGCAGAGAGCTCGGGGGAGCCAGAGTCTGTCAGGCAGCTGCTGGGCTGGCCGCCTGTGTGGGAAGGGGCAGAGCCGACCTAGGGGCACACTGGGCCTCTTGCTCTCCCTGCTGCCCTGAGGCTGCTGGGCCAAAGAGGTCTTGGGCATCCAGCCCCTTGCTGGTCCCTTCCCTCTGACGAGGCCCTCTGAGCTCCAGCCCCTTGCAGTGTGGAGACAGCCCCTGCCAGCAACCTCCTCTCCAAGGAGGCCTCAAGCGAGGCCTAGGCCCAGGGGAAAGGCACCAGCGGGAATGAGCCTGGGGAGGCGCCCGGGCATGTCTGGACCCAGTCCCCGCAGCCTGCCCCTTGCTGGGGCAGTACCCCCGGAGGCCAGGAAGGTCTGGGCAAGGCTGGCCAGGGGCAGGGGCCCTGCTGGGTCCTGCCCCTGGCCTGTGGGGCCTCTGAGCACAACCGGCCCTCTCCCGCTGGAAGACCTCCCCGGCTGCCTCCAAAGGCCGCTTTGCAAGCACTCTCGCCGGCTGTTCCCGCCAGCCGCGCACAACGCTCCCAAGCCCGGGAGAAAAGCGCTTCGGGGTGGTGCTCTCTCCCCGACCTTGCCCCTGAGCCTGGGGGCCAGGCAGGGGGTCCACACTCCCAGGCCAAGGCAGAACCACATGCACACGTCTGTTCCTGCCCCCTGCACTGGCAGAGAGCTCGGGGGAGCCAGATTCTGTCAGGCAGCTGCTGGGCTGGCCGCCTGTGTGCGAAGGGGCAGAGCCGACCTAGGGGCACACTGGGCCTCTTGCTCTCCCTGCTGCCCTGAGGCTGCTGGGCCAAAGAGGTCTTGGGCATCCAGCCCCTTGCTGGTCCCTTCCCTCTGACGAGGCCCTCTGAGCTCCAGCCCCTTGCAGTGTGGAGACAGCCCCTGCCAGCAACCTCCTCTCCAAGGAGGCCTCAAGCGAGGCCTAGGCCCAGGGGAAAGGCACCAGCGGGGATGAGCCTGGGGAGGCGCCCGGGCATGTCTGGACCCAGTCCCCGCAGCCTGCCCCTTGCTGGGGCAGTACCCCCGGAGGCCAGGAAGGTCTGGGCAAGGCTGGCCAGGGGCAGGGGCCCTGCTGGGTCCTGCCCCTGGCCTGTGGGGCCTCTGAGCACAACCGGCCCTCTCCCGCTGGAAGACCTCCCCGGCTGCCTCCAAAGGCCGCTTTGCAAGCACTCTCGCCGGCTGTTCCCGCCAGCCGCGCACAACGCTCCCAAGCCCGGGAGAAAAGCGCTTCGGGGTGGTGCTCTCTCCCGGCCCTTGCCCCTGAGCCTGGGGGCCAGGCAGGGGGTCCACACTCCCAGGCCAAGGCAGAACCACATGCACACGTCTGTTCCTGCCCCCTGCACCGGCAGAGAGCTCGGGGGAGCCAGAGTCTGTCAGGCAGCTGCCGGGCTGGCCGCCTGTGTGGGAAGGGGCAGAGCCGACCTAGGGGCACACTGGGCCTCTTGCTCTCCCTGCTGCCCTGAGGCTGCTGGGCCAAAGAGGTCTTGGGCATCCAGCCCCTTGCTGGTCCCTTCCCTCTGACGAGGCCCTCTGAGCTCCAGCCCCTTGCAGTGTGGAGACAGCCCCTGCCAGCAACCTCCTCTCCAAGGAGGCCTCAAGAGAGGCCTAGGCCCAGGGGAAAGGCACCAGCGGGGATGAGCCTGGGGAGGCGCCCGGGCATGTCTGGACCCAGTCCCCGCAGCCTGCCCCTTGCTGGGGCAGTACCCCCGGAGGCCAGGAAGGTCTGGGCAAGGCTGGCCAGGGGCAGGGGCCCTGCTGGGTCCTGCCCCTGGCCTGTGGGGCCTCTGAGCACAACCGGCCCTCTCCCGCTGGAAGACCTCCCCGGCTGCCTCCAAAGGCCGCTTTGCAAGCACTCTCGCCGGCTGTTCCCGCCAGCCGCGCACAACGCTCCCAAGCCCGGGAGAAAAGCGCTTCGGGGTGGTGCTCTCTCCCGGCCCTTGCCCCTGAGCCTGGGGGCCAGGCAGGGGGTCCACACTCCCAGGCCAAGGCAGAACCACATGCACACGTCTGTTCCTGCCCCCTGCACCGGCAGAGAGCTCGGGGGAGCCAGAGTCTGTCAGGCAGCTGCTGGGCTGGCCGCCTGTGTGGGAAGGGGCAGAGCCGACCTAGGGGCACACTGGGCCTCTTGCTCTCCCTGCTGCCCTGAGGCTGCTGGGCCAAAGAGGTCTTGGGCATCCAGCCCCTTGCTGGTCCCTTCCCTCTGACGAGGCCCTCTGAGCTCCAGCCCCTTGCAGTGTGGAGACAGCCCCTGCCAGCAACCTCCTCTCCAAGGAGGCCTCAAGCGAGGCCTAGGCCCAGGGGAAAGGCACCAGCGGGGATGAGCCTGGGGAGGCGCCCGGGCATGTCTGGGCCCAGTCCCCGCAGCCTGCCCCTTGCTGGGGCAGTACCCCCGGAGGCCAGGAAGGTCTGGGCAAGGCTGGCCAGGGGCAGGGGCCCTGCTGGGTCCTGCCCCTGGCCTGTGGGGCCTCTGAGCACAACCGGCCCTCTCCCGCTGGAAGACCTCCCCGGCTGCCTCCAAAGGCCGCTTTGCAAGCACTCTCGCCGGCTGTTCCCGCCAGCCGCGCACAACGCTCCCAAGCCCGGGAGAAAAGCGCTTCGGGGTGGTGCTCTCTCCCGGCCCTTGCCCCTGAGCCTGGGGGCCAGGCAGGGGGTCCACACTCCCAGGCCAAGGCAGAACCACATGCACACGTCTGTTCCTGCCCCCTGCACCGGCAGAGAGCTCGGGGGAGCCAGAGTCTGTCAGGCAGCTGCTGGGCTGGCCGCCTGTGTGGGAAGGGGCAGAGCCGACCTAGGGGCACACTGGGCCTCTTGCTCTCCCTGCTGCCCTGAGGCTGCTGGGCCAAAGAGGTCTTGGGCATCCAGCCCCTTGCTGGTCCCTTCCCTCTGACGAGGCCCTCTGAGCTCCAGCCCCTTGCAGTGTGGAGACAGCCCCTGCCAGCAACCTCCTCTCCAAGGAGGCCTCAAGCGAGGCCTAGGCCCAGGGGAAAGGCACCAGCGGGGATGAGCCTGGGGAGGCGCCCGGGCATGTCTGGACCCAGTCCCCGCAGCCTGCCCCTTGCTGGGGCAGTACCCCCGGAGGCCAGGAAGGTCTGGGCAAGGCTGGCCAGGGGCAGGGGCCCTGCTGGGTCCTGCCCCTGGCCTGTGGGGCCTCTGAGCACAACCGGCCCTCTCCCGCTGGAAGACCTCCCCGGCTGCCTCCAAAGGCCGCTTTGCAAGCACTCTCGCCGGCTGTTCCCGCCAGCCGCGCACAACGCTCCCAAGCCCGGGAGAAAAGCGCTTCGGGGTGGTGCTCTCTCCCGGCCCTTGCCCCTGAGCCTGGGGGCCAGGCAGGGGGTCCACACTCCCAGGCCAAGGCAGAACCACATGCACACGTCTGTTCCTGCCCCCTGCACCGGCAGAGAGCTCGGGGGAGCCAGAGTCTGTCAGGCAGCTGCTGGGCTGGCCGCCTGTGTGGGAAGGGGCAGAGCCGACCTAGGGGCACACTGGGCCTCTTGCTCTCCCTGCTGCCCTGAGGCTGCTGGGCCAAAGAGGTCTTGGGCATCCAGCCCCTTGCTGGTCCCTTCCCTCTGACGAGGCCCTCTGAGCTCCAGCCCCTTGCAGTGTGGAGACAGCCCCTGCCAGCAACCTCCTCTCCAAGGAGGCCTCAAGCGAGGCCTAGGCCCAGGGGAAAGGCACCAGCGGGGATGAGCCTGGGGAGGCGCCCGGGCATGTCTGGACCCAGTCCCCGCAGCCTGCCCCTTGCTGGGGCAGTACCCCCGGAGGCCAGGAAGGTCTGGGCAAGGCTGGCCAGGGGCAGGGGCCCTGCTGGGTCCTGCCCCTGGCCTGTGGGGCCTCTGAGCACAACCGGCCCTCTCCCGCTGGAAGACCTCCCCGGCTGCCTCCAAAGGCCGCTTTGCAAGCACTCTCGCCGGCTGTTCCCGCCAGCCGCGCACAACGCTCCCAAGCCCGGGAGAAAAGCGCTTCGGGGTGGTGCTCTCTCCCGGCCCTTGCCCCTGAGCCTGGGGGCCAGGCAGGGGGTCCACACTCCCAGGCCAAGGCAGAACCACATGCACACGTCTGTTCCTGCCCCCTGCACCGGCAGAGAGCTCGGGGGAGCCAGAGTCTGTCAGGCAGCTGCTGGGCTGGCCGCCTGTGTGGGAAGGGGCAGAGCCGACCTAGGGGCACACTGGGCCTCTTGCTCTCCCTGCTGCCCTGAGGCTGCTGGGCCAAAGAGGTCTTGGGCATCCAGCCCCTTGCTGGTCCCTTCCCTCTGACGAGGCCCTCTGAGCTCCAGCCCCTTGCAGTGTGGAGACAGCCCCTGCCAGCAACCTCCTCTCCAAGGAGGCCTCAAGCGAGGCCTAGGCCCAGGGGAAAGGCACCAGCGGGGATGAGCCTGGGGAGGCGCCCGGGCATGTCTGGGCCCAGTCCCCGCAGCCTGCCCCTTGCTGGGGCAGTACCCCCGGAGGCCAGGAAGGTCTGGGCAAGGCTGGCCAGGGGCAGGGGCCCTGCTGGGTCCTGCCCCTGGCCTGTGGGGCCTCTGAGCACAACCGGCCCTCTCCCGCTGGAAGACCTCCCCGGCTGCCTCCAAAGGCCGCTTTGCAAGCACTCTCGCCGGCTGTTCCCGCCAGCCGCGCACAACGCTCCCAAGCCCGGGAGAAAAGCGCTTCGGGGTGGTGCTCTCTCCCGGCCCTTGCCCCTGAGCCTGGGGGCCAGGCAGGGGGTCCACACTCCCAGGCCAAGGCAGAACCACATGCACACGTCTGTTCCTGCCCCCTGCACCGGCAGAGAGCTCGGGGGAGCCAGAGTCTGTCAGGCAGCTGCTGGGCTGGCCGCCTGTGTGGGAAGGGGCAGAGCCGACCTAGGGGCACACTGGGCCTCTTGCTCTCCCTGCTGCCCTGAGGCTGCTGGGCCAAAGAGGTCTTGGGCATCCAGCCCCTTGCTGGTCCCTTCCCTCTGACGAGGCCCTCTGAGCTCCAGCCCCTTGCAGTGTGGAGACAGCCCCTGCCAGCAACCTCCTCTCCAAGGAGGCCTCAAGCGAGGCCTAGGCCCAGGGGAAAGGCACCAGCGGGGATGAGCCTGGGGAGGCGCCCGGGCATGTCTGGACCCAGTCCCCGCAGCCTGCCCCTTGCTGGGGCAGTACCCCCGGAGGCCAGGAAGGTCTGGGCAAGGCTGGCCAGGGGCAGGGGCCCTGCTGGGTCCTGCCCCTGGCCTGTGGGGCCTCTGAGCACAACCGGCCCTCTCCCGCTGGAAGACCTCCCCGGCTGCCTCCAAAGGCCGCTTTGCAAGCACTCTCGCCGGCTGTTCCCGCCAGCCGCGCACAACGCTCCCAAGCCCGGGAGAAAAGCGCTTCGGGGTGGTGCTCTCTCCCGGCCCTTGCCCCTGAGCCTGGGGGCCAGGCAGGGGGTCCACACTCCCAGGCCAAGGCAGAACCACATGCACACGTCTGTTCCTGCCCCCTGCACCGGCAGAGAGCTCGGGGGAGCCAGAGTCTGTCAGGCAGCTGCTGGGCTGGCCGCCTGTGTGGGAAGGGGCAGAGCCGACCTAGGGGCACACTGGGCCTCTTGCTCTCCCTGCTGCCCTGAGGCTGCTGGGCCAAAGAGGTCTTGGGCATCCAGCCCCTTGCTGGTCCCTTCCCTCTGACGAGGCCCTCTGAGCTCCAGCCCCTTGCAGTGTGGAGACAGCCCCTGCCAGCAACCTCCTCTCCAAGGAGGCCTCAAGCGAGGCCTAGGCCCAGGGGAAAGGCACCAGCGGGGATGAGCCTGGGGAGGCGCCCGGGCATGTCTGGACCCAGTCCCCGCAGCCTGCCCCTTGCTGGGGCAGTACCCCCGGAGGCCAGGAAGGTCTGGGCAAGGCTGGCCAGGGGCAGGGGCCCTGCTGGGTCCTGCCCCTGGCCTGTGGGGCCTCTGAGCACAACCGGCCCTCTCCCGCTGGAAGACCTCCCCGGCTGCCTCCAAAGGCCGCTTTGCAAGCACTCTCGCCGGCTGTTCCCGCCAGCCGCGCACAACGCTCCCAAGCCCGGGAGAAAAGCGCTTCGGGGTGGTGCTCTCTCCCGGCCCTTGCCCCTGAGCCTGGGGGCCAGGCAGGGGGTCCACACTCCCAGGCCAAGGCAGAACCACATGCACACGTCTGTTCCTGCCCCCTGCACCGGCAGAGAGCTCGGGGGAGCCAGAGTCTGTCAGGCAGCTGCCGGGCTGGCCGCCTGTGTGGGAAGGGGCAGAGCCGACCTAGGGGCACACTGGGCCTCTTGCTCTCCCTGCTGCCCTGAGGCTGCTGGGCCAAAGAGGTCTTGGGCATCCAGCCCCTTGCTGGTCCCTTCCCTCTGACGAGGCCCTCTGAGCTCCAGCCCCTTGCAGTGTGGAGACAGCCCCTGCCAGCAACCTCCTCTCCAAGGAGGCCTCAAGCGAGGCCTAGGCCCAGGGGAAAGGCACCAGCGGGGATGAGCCTGGGGAGGCGCCCGGGCATGTCTGGACCCAGTCCCCGCAGCCTGCCCCTTGCTGGGGCAGTACCCCCGGAGGCCAGGAAGGTCTGGGCAAGGCTGGCCAGGGGCAGGGGCCCTGCTGGGTCCTGCCCCTGGCCTGTGGGGCCTCTGAGCACAACCGGCCCTCTCCCGCTGGAAGACCTCCCCGGCTGCCTCCAAAGGCCGCTTTGCAAGCACTCTCGCCGGCTGTTCCCGCCAGCCGCGCACAACGCTCCCAAGCCCGGGAGAAAAGCGCTTCGGGGTGGTGCTCTCTCCCGGCCCTTGCCCCTGAGCCTGGGGGCCAGGCAGGGGGTCCACACTCCCAGGCCAAGGCAGAACCACATGCACACGTCTGTTCCTGCCCCCTGCACCGGCAGAGAGCTCGGGGGAGCCAGAGTCTGTCAGGCAGCTGCTGGGCTGGCCGCCTGTGTGGGAAGGGGCAGAGCCGACCTAGGGGCACACTGGGCCTCTTGCTCTCCCTGCTGCCCTGAGGCTGCTGGGCCAAAGAGGTCTTGGGCATCCAGCCCCTTGCTGGTCCCTTCCCTCTGACGAGGCCCTCTGAGCTCCAGCCCCTTGCAGTGTGGAGACAGCCCCTGCCAGCAACCTCCTCTCCAAGGAGGCCTCAAGCGAGGCCTAGGCCCAGGGGAAAGGCACCAGCGGGGATGAGCCTGGGGAGGCGCCCGGGCATGTCTGGGCCCAGTCCCCGCAGCCTGCCCCTTGCTGGGGCAGTACCCCCGGAGGCCAGGAAGGTCTGGGCAAGGCTGGCCAGGGGCAGGGGCCCTGCTGGGTCCTGCCCCTGGCCTGTGGGGCCTCTGAGCACAACCGGCCCTCTCCCGCTGGAAGACCTCCCCGGCTGCCTCCAAAGGCCGCTTTGCAAGCACTCTCGCCGGCTGTTCCCGCCAGCCGCGCACAACGCTCCCAAGCCCGGGAGAAAAGCGCTTCGGGGTGGTGCTCTCTCCCGGCCCTTGCCCCTGAGCCTGGGGGCCAGGCAGGGGGTCCACACTCCCAGGCCAAGGCAGAACCACATGCACACGTCTGTTCCTGCCCCCTGCACCGGCAGAGAGCTCGGGGGAGCCAGAGTCTGTCAGGCAGCTGCTGGGCTGGCCGCCTGTGTGGGAAGGGGCAGAGCCGACCTAGGGGCACACTGGGCCTCTTGCTCTCCCTGCTGCCCTGAGGCTGCTGGGCCAAAGAGGTCTTGGGCATCCAGCCCCTTGCTGGTCCCTTCCCTCTGACGAGACCCTCTGAGCGCCAGCCCCTTGCAGTGTGGAGACAGCACCTGCCGGCAACCTCCTCTCCAAGGAGGCCTCAAGCGAGGCCTAGGCCCAGGGGAAAGGCACCAGCGGGGATGAGCCTGGGGAGGCGCCCGGGCATGTCTGGACCCAGTCCCCGCAGCCTGCCCCTTGCTGGGGCAGTACCCCCGGAGGCCAGGAAGGTCTGGGCAAGGCTGGCCAGGGGCAGGGGCCCTGCTGGGTCCTGCCCCTGGCCTGTGGGGCCTCTGAGCACAACCGGCCCTCTCCCGCTGGAAGACCTCCCCGGCTGCCTCCAAAGGCCGCTTTGCAAGCACTCTCGCCGGCTGTTCCCGCCAGCCGCGCCCAACGCTCCCAAGCCCGGGAGAAAAGCGCTTCGGGGTGGTGCTCTCTCCCGGCCCTTGCCCCTGAGCCTGGGGGCCAGGCAGGGGGTCCACACTCCCAGGCCAAGGCAGAACCACATGCACACGTCTGTTCCTGCCCCCTGCACCGGCAGAGAGCTCGGGGGAGCCAGAGTCTGTCAGGCAGCTGCTGGGCTGGCCGCCTGTGTGGGAAGGGGCAGAGCCGACCTAGGGGCACACTGGGCCTCTTGCTCTCCCTGCTGCCCTGAGGCTGCTGGGCCAAAGAGGTCTTGGGCATCCAGCCCCTTGCTGGTCCCTTCCCTCTGACGAGGCCCTCTGAGCTCCAGCCCCTTGCAGTGTGGAGACAGCCCCTGCCAGCAACCTCCTCTCCAAGGAGGCCTCAAGCGAGGCCTAGGCCCAGGGGAAAGGCACCAGCGGGGATGAGCCTGGGGAGGCGCCCGGGCATGTCTGGACCCAGTCCCCGCAGCCTGCCCCTTGCTGGGGCAGTACCCCCGGAGGCCAGGAAGGTCTGGGCAAGGCTGGCCAGGGGCAGGGGCCCTGCTGGGTCCTGCCCCTGGCCTGTGGGGCCTCTGAGCACAACCGGCCCTCTCCCGCTGGAAGACCTCCCCGGCTGCCTCCAAAGGCCGCTTTGCAAGCACTCTCGCCGGCTGTTCCCGCCAGCCGCGCACAACGCTCCCAAGCCCGGGAGAAAAGCGCTTCGGGGTGGTGCTCTCTCCCGGCCCTTGCCCCTGAGCCTGGGGGCCAGGCAGGGGGTCCACACTCCCAGGCCAAGGCAGAACCACATGCACACGTCTGTTCCTGCCCCCTGCACCGGCAGAGAGCTCGGGGGAGCCAGAGTCTGTCAGGCAGCTGCTGGGCTGGCCGCCTGTGTGGGAAGGGGCAGAGCCGACCTAGGGGCACACTGGGCCTCTTGCTCTCCCTGCTGCCCTGAGGCTGCTGGGCCAAAGAGGTCTTGGGCATCCAGCCCCTTGCTGGTCCCTTCCCTCTGACGAGGCCCTCTGAGCTCCAGCCCCTTGCAGTGTGGAGACAGCCCCTGCCAGCAACCTCCTCTCCAAGGAGGCCTCAAGCGAGGCCTAGGCCCAGGGGAAAGGCACCAGCGGGGATGAGCCTGGGGAGGCGCCCGGGCATGTCTGGACCCAGTCCCCGCAGCCTGCCCCTTGCTGGGGCAGTACCCCCGGAGGCCAGGAAGGTCTGGGCAAGGCTGGCCAGGGGCAGGGGCCCTGCTGGGTCCTGCCCCTGGCCTGTGGGGCCTCTGAGCACAACCGGCCCTCTCCCGCTGGAAGACCTCCCCGGCTGCCTCCAAAGGCCGCTTTGCAAGCACTCTCGCCGGCTGTTCCCGCCAGCCGCGCACAACGCTCCCAAGCCCGGGAGAAAAGCGCTTCGGGGTGGTGCTCTCTCCCGGCCCTTGCCCCTGAGCCTGGGGGCCAGGCAGGGGGTCCACACTCCCAGGCCAAGGCAGAACCACATGCACACGTCTGTTCCTGCCCCCTGCACCGGCAGAGAGCTCGGGGGAGCCAGAGTCTGTCAGGCAGCTGCTGGGCTGGCCGCCTGTGTGGGAAGGGGCAGAGCCGACCTAGGGGCACACTGGGCCTCTTGCTCTCCCTGCTGCCCTGAGGCTGCTGGGCCAAAGAGGTCTTGGGCATCCAGCCCCTTGCTGGTCCCTTCCCTCTGACGAGGCCCTCTGAGCTCCAGCCCCTTGCAGTGTGGAGACAGCCCCTGCCAGCAACCTCCTCTCCAAGGAGGCCTCAAGCGAGGCCTAGGCCCAGGGGAAAGGCACCAGCGGGAATGAGCCTGGGGAGGCGCCCGGGCATGTCTGGACCCAGTCCCCGCAGCCTGCCCCTTGCTGGGGCAGTACCCCCGGAGGCCAGGAAGGTCTGGGCAAGGCTGGCCAGGGGCAGGGGCCCTGCTGGGTCCTGCCCCTGGCCTGTGGGGCCTCTGAGCACAACCGGCCCTCTCCCGCTGGAAGACCTCCCCGGCTGCCTCCAAAGGCCGCTTTGCAAGCACTCTCGCCGGCTGTTCCCGCCAGCCGCCCACAACGCTCCCAAGCCCGGGAGAAAAGCGCTTCGGGGTGGTGCTCTCTCCCGGCCCTTGCCCCTGAGCCTGGGGGCCAGGCAGGGGGTCCACACTCCCAGGCCAAGGCAGAACCACATGCACACGTCTGTTCCTGCCCCCTGCACCGGCAGAGAGCTCGGGGGAGCCAGAGTCTGTCAGGCAGCTGCTGGGCTGGCCGCCTGTGTGGGAAGGGGCAGAGCCGACCTAGGGGCACACTGGGCCTCTTGCTCTCCCTGCTGCCCTGAGGCTGCTGGGCCAAAGAGGTCTTGGGCATCCAGCCCCTTGCTGGTCCCTTCCCTCTGACGAGACCCTCTGAGCTCCAGCCCCTTGCAGTGTGGAGACAGCCCCTGCCGGCAACCTCCTCTCCAAGGAGGCCTCAAGCGAGGCCTAGGCCCAGGGGAAAGGCACCAGCGGGGATGAGCCTGGGGAGGCGCCCGGGCATGTCTGGACCCAGTCCCCGCAGCCTGCCCCTTGCTGGGGCAGTACCCCCGGAGGCCAGGAAGGTCTGGGCAAGGCTGGCCAGGGGCAGGGGCCCTGCTGGGTCCTGCCCCTGGCCTGTGGGGCCTCTGAGCACAACCGGCCCTCTCCCGCTGGAAGACCTCCCCGGCTGCCTCCAAAGGCCGCTTTGCAAGCACTCTCGCCGGCTGTTCCCGCCAGCCGCGCACAACGCTCCCAAGCCCGGGAGAAAAGCGCTTCGGGGTGGTGCTCTCTCCCGGCCCTTGCCCCTGAGCCTGGGGGCCAGGCAGGGGGTCCACACTCCCAGGCCAAGGCAGAACCACATGCACACGTCTGTTCCTGCCCCCTGCACCGGCAGAGAGCTCGGGGGAGCCAGAGTCTGTCAGGCAGCTGCCGGGCTGGCCGCCTGTGTGGGAAGGGGCAGAGCCGACCTAGGGGCACACTGGGCCTCTTGCTCTCCCTGCTGCCCTGAGGCTGCTGGGCCAAAGAGGTCTTGGGCATCCAGCCCCTTGCTGGTCCCTTCCCTCTGACGAGGCCCTCTGAGCTCCAGCCCCTTGCAGTGTGGAGACAGCCCCTGCCAGCAACCTCCTCTCCAAGGAGGCCTCAAGCGAGGCCTAGGCCCAGGGGAAAGGCACCAGCGGGGATGAGCCTGGGGAGGCGCCCGGGCATGTCTGGACCCAGTCCCCGCAGCCTGCCCCTTGCTGGGGCAGTACCCCCGGAGGCCAGGAAGGTCTGGGCAAGGCTGGCCAGGGGCAGGGGCCCTGCTGGGTCCTGCCCCTGGCCTGTGGGGCCTCTGAGCACAACCGGCCCTCTCCCGCTGGAAGACCTCCCCGGCTGCCTCCAAAGGCCGCTTTGCAAGCACTCTCGCCGGCTGTTCCCGCCAGCCGCGCACAACGCTCCCAAGCCCGGGAGAAAAGCGCTTCGGGGTGGTGCTCTCTCCCGGCCCTTGCCCCTGAGCCTGGGGGCCAGGCAGGGGGTCCACACTCCCAGGCCAAGGCAGAACCACATGCACACGTCTGTTCCTGCCCCCTGCACCGGCAGAGAGCTCGGGGGAGCCAGAGTCTGTCAGGCAGCTGCTGGGCTGGCCGCCTGTGTGGGAAGGGGCAGAGCCGACCTAGGGGCACACTGGGCCTCTTGCTCTCCCTGCTGCCCTGAGGCTGCTGGGCCAAAGAGGTCTTGGGCATCCAGCCCCTTGCTGGTCCCTTCCCTCTGACGAGGCCCTCTGAGCTCCAGCCCCTTGCAGTGTGGAGACAGCCCCTGCCAGCAACCTCCTCTCCAAGGAGGCCTCAAGCGAGGCCTAGGCCCAGGGGAAAGGCACCAGCGGGGATGAGCCTGGGGAGGCGCCCGGGCATGTCTGGGCCCAGTCCCCGCAGCCTGCCCCTTGCTGGGGCAGTACCCCCGGAGGCCAGGAAGGTCTGGGCAAGGCTGGCCAGGGGCAGGGGCCCTGCTGGGTCCTGCCCCTGGCCTGTGGGGCCTCTGAGCACAACCGGCCCTCTCCCGCTGGAAGACCTCCCCGGCTGCCTCCAAAGGCCGCTTTGCAAGCACTCTCGCCGGCTGTTCCCGCCAGCCGCCCACAACGCTCCCAAGCCCGGGAGAAAAGCGCTTCGGGGTGGTGCTCTCTCCCGGCCCTTGCCCCTGAGCCTGGGGGCCAGGCAGGGGGTCCACACTCCCAGGCCAAGGCAGAACCACATGCACACGTCTGTTCCTGCCCCCTGCACCGGCAGAGAGCTCGGGGGAGCCAGAGTCTGTCAGGCAGCTGCTGGGCTGGCCGCCTGTGTGGGAAGGGGCAGAGCCGACCTAGGGGCACACTGGGCCTCTTGCTCTCCCTGCTGCCCTGAGGCTGCTGGGCCAAAGAGGTCTTGGGCATCCAGCCCCTTGCTGGTCCCTTCCCTCTGACGAGGCCCTCTGAGCTCCAGCCCCTTGCAGTGTGGAGACAGCCCCTGCCAGCAACCTCCTCTCCAAGGAGGCCTCAAGCGAGGCCTAGGCCCAGGGGAAAGGCACCAGCGGGGATGAGCCTGGGGAGGCGCCCGGGCATGTCTGGACCCAGTCCCCGCAGCCTGCCCCTTGCTGGGGCAGTACCCCCGGAGGCCAGGAAGGTCTGGGCAAGGCTGGCCAGGGGCAGGGGCCCTGCTGGGTCCTGCCCCTGGCCTGTGGGGCCTCTGAGCACAACCGGCCCTCTCCCGCTGGAAGACCTCCCCGGCTGCCTCCAAAGGCCGCTTTGCAAGCACTCTCGCCGGCTGTTCCCGCCAGCCGCGCACAACGCTCCCAAGCCCGGGAGAAAAGCGCTTCGGGGTGGTGCTCTCTCCCGGCCCTTGCCCCTGAGCCTGGGGGCCAGGCAGGGGGTCCACACTCCCAGGCCAAGGCAGAACCACATGCACACGTCTGTTCCTGCCCCCTGCACCGGCAGAGAGCTCGGGGGAGCCAGAGTCTGTCAGGCAGCTGCTGGGCTGGCCGCCTGTGTGGGAAGGGGCAGAGCCGACCTAGGGGCACACTGGGCCTCTTGCTCTCCCTGCTGCCCTGAGGCTGCTGGACCAAAGAGGTCTTGGGCATCCAGCCCCTTGCTGGTCCCTTCCCTCTGACGAGGCCCTCTGAGCTCCAGCCCCTTGCAGTGTGGAGACAGCCCCTGCCAGCAACCTCCTCTCCAAGGAGGCCTCAAGCGAGGCCTAGGCCCAGGGGAAAGGCACCAGCGGGGATGAGCCTGGGGAGGCGCCCGGGCATGTCTGGACCCAGTCCCCGCAGCCTGCCCCTTGCTGGGGCAGTACCCCCGGAGGCCAGGAAGGTCTGGGCAAGGCTGGCCAGGGGCAGGGGCCCTGCTGGGTCCTGCCCCTGGCCTGTGGGGCCTCTGAGCACAACCGGCCCTCTCCCGCTGGAAGACCTCCCCGGCTGCCTCCAAAGGCCGCTTTGCAAGCACTCTCGCCGGCTGTTCCCGCCAGCCGCCCACAACGCTCCCAAGCCCGGGAGAAAAGCGCTTCGGGGTGGTGCTCTCTCCCGGCCCTTGCCCCTGAGCCTGGGGGCCAGGCAGGGGGTCCACACTCCCAGGCCAAGGCAGAACCACATGCACACGTCTGTTCCTGCCCCCTGCACCGGCAGAGAGCTCGGGGGAGCCAGAGTCTGTCAGGCAGCTGCCGGGCTGGCCGCCTGTGTGGGAAGGGGCAGAGCCGACCTAGGGGCACACTGGGCCTCTTGCTCTCCCTGCTGCCCTGAGGCTGCTGGGCCAAAGAGGTCTTGGGCATCCAGCCCCTTGCTGGTCCCTTCCCTCTGACGAGACCCTCTGAGCTCCAGCCCCTTGCAGTGTGGAGACAGCCCCTGCCGGCAACCTCCTCTCCAAGGAGGCCTCAAGCGAGGCCTAGGCCCAGGGGAAAGGCACCAGCGGGGATGAGCCTGGGGAGGCGCCCGGGCATGTCTGGACCCAGTCCCCGCAGCCTGCCCCTTGCTGGGGCAGTACCCCCGGAGGCCAGGAAGGTCTGGGCAAGGCTGGCCAGGGGCAGGGGCCCTGCTGGGTCCTGCCCCTGGCCTGTGGGGCCTCTGAGCACAACCGGCCCTCTCCCGCTGGAAGACCTCCCCGGCTGCCTCCAAAGGCCGCTTTGCAAGCACTCTCGCCGGCTGTTCCCGCCAGCCGCGCCCAACGCTCCCAAGCCCGGGAGAAAAGCGCTTCGGGGTGGTGCTCTCTCCCGGCCCTTGCCCCTGAGCCTGGGGGCCAGGCAGGGGGTCCACACTCCCAGGCCAAGGCAGAACCACATGCACACGTCTGTTCCTGCCCCCTGCACCGGCAGAGAGCTCGGGGGAGCCAGAGTCTGTCAGGCAGCTGCTGGGCTGGCCGCCTGTGTGGGAAGGGGCAGAGCCGACCTAGGGGCACACTGGGCCTCTTGCTCTCCCTGCTGCCCTGAGGCTGCTGGGCCAAAGAGGTCTTGGGCATCCAGCCCCTTGCTGGTCCCTTCCCTCTGACGAGGCCCTCTGAGCTCCAGCCCCTTGCAGTGTGGAGACAGCCCCTGCCAGCAACCTCCTCTCCAAGGAGGCCTCAAGCGAGGCCTAGGCCCAGGGGAAAGGCACCAGCGGGGATGAGCCTGGGGAGGCGCCCGGGCATGTCTGGACCCAGTCCCCGCAGCCTGCCCCTTGCTGGGGCAGTACCCCCGGAGGCCAGGAAGGTCTGGGCAAGGCTGGCCAGGGGCAGGGGCCCTGCTGGGTCCTGCCCCTGGCCTGTGGGGCCTCTGAGCACAACCGGCCCTCTCCCGCTGGAAGACCTCCCCGGCTGCCTCCAAAGGCCGCTTTGCAAGCACTCTCGCCGGCTGTTCCCGCCAGCCGCGCACAACGCTCCCAAGCCCGGGAGAAAAGCGCTTCGGGGTGGTGCTCTCTCCCGGCCCTTGCCCCTGAGCCTGGGGGCCAGGCAGGGGGTCCACACTCCCAGGCCAAGGCAGAACCACATGCACACGTCTGTTCCTGCCCCCTGCACCGGCAGAGAGCTCGGGGGAGCCAGAGTCTGTCAGGCAGCTGCTGGGCTGGCCGCCTGTGTGGGAAGGGGCAGAGCCGACCTAGGGGCACACTGGGCCTCTTGCTCTCCCTGCTGCCCTGAGGCTGCTGGGCCAAAGAGGTCTTGGGCATCCAGCCCCTTGCTGGTCCCTTCCCTCTGACGAGGCCCTCTGAGCTCCAGCCCCTTGCAGTGTGGAGACAGCCCCTGCCAGCAACCTCCTCTCCAAGGAGGCCTCAAGCGAGGCCTAGGCCCAGGGGAAAGGCACCAGCGGGGATGAGCCTGGGGAGGCGCCCGGGCATGTCTGGACCCAGTCCCCGCAGCCTGCCCCTTGCTGGGGCAGTACCCCCGGAGGCCAGGAAGGTCTGGGCAAGGCTGGCCAGGGGCAGGGGCCCTGCTGGGTCCTGCCCCTGGCCTGTGGGGCCTCTGAGCACAACCGGCCCTCTCCCGCTGGAAGACCTCCCCGGCTGCCTCCAAAGGCCGCTTTGCAAGCACTCTCGCCGGCTGTTCCCGCCAGCCGCGCACAACGCTCCCAAGCCCGGGAGAAAAGCGCTTCGGGGTGGTGCTCTCTCCCGGCCCTTGCCCCTGAGCCTGGGGGCCAGGCAGGGGGTCCACACTCCCAGGCCAAGGCAGAACCACATGCACACGTCTGTTCCTGCCCCCTGCACCGGCAGAGAGCTCGGGGGAGCCAGAGTCTGTCAGGCAGCTGCTGGGCTGGCCGCCTGTGTGGGAAGGGGCAGAGCCGACCTAGGGGCACACTGGGCCTCTTGCTCTCCCTGCTGCCCTGAGGCTGCTGGGCCAAAGAGGTCTTGGGCATCCAGCCCCTTGCTGGTCCCTTCCCTCTGACGAGGCCCTCTGAGCTCCAGCCCCTTGCAGTGTGGAGACAGCCCCTGCCAGCAACCTCCTCTCCAAGGAGGCCTCAAGCGAGGCCTAGGCCCAGGGGAAAGGCACCAGCGGGAATGAGCCTGGGGAGGCGCCCGGGCATGTCTGGACCCAGTCCCCGCAGCCTGCCCCTTGCTGGGGCAGTACCCCCGGAGGCCAGGAAGGTCTGGGCAAGGCTGGCCAGGGGCAGGGGCCCTGCTGGGTCCTGCCCCTGGCCTGTGGGGCCTCTGAGCACAACCGGCCCTCTCCCGCTGGAAGACCTCCCCGGCTGCCTCCAAAGGCCGCTTTGCAAGCACTCTCGCCGGCTGTTCCCGCCAGCCGCGCACAACGCTCCCAAGCCCGGGAGAAAAGCGCTTCGGGGTGGTGCTCTCTCCCCGACCTTGCCCCTGAGCCTGGGGGCCAGGCAGGGGGTCCACACTCCCAGGCCAAGGCAGAACCACATGCACACGTCTGTTCCTGCCCCCTGCACTGGCAGAGAGCTCGGGGGAGCCAGATTCTGTCAGGCAGCTGCTGGGCTGGCCGCCTGTGTGCGAAGGGGCAGAGCCGACCTAGGGGCACACTGGGCCTCTTGCTCTCCCTGCTGCCCTGAGGCTGCTGGGCCAAAGAGGTCTTGGGCATCCAGCCCCTTGCTGGTCCCTTCCCTCTGACGAGGCCCTCTGAGCTCCAGCCCCTTGCAGTGTGGAGACAGCCCCTGCCAGCAACCTCCTCTCCAAGGAGGCCTCAAGCGAGGCCTAGGCCCAGGGGAAAGGCACCAGCGGGGATGAGCCTGGGGAGGCGCCCGGGCATGTCTGGACCCAGTCCCCGCAGCCTGCCCCTTGCTGGGGCAGTACCCCCGGAGGCCAGGAAGGTCTGGGCAAGGCTGGCCAGGGGCAGGGGCCCTGCTGGGTCCTGCCCCTGGCCTGTGGGGCCTCTGAGCACAACCGGCCCTCTCCCGCTGGAAGACCTCCCCGGCTGCCTCCAAAGGCCGCTTTGCAAGCACTCTCGCCGGCTGTTCCCGCCAGCCGCGCCCAACGCTCCCAAGCCCGGGAGAAAAGCGCTTCGGGGTGGTGCTCTCTCCCGGCCCTTGCCCCTGAGCCTGGGGGCCAGGCAGGGGGTCCACACTCCCAGGCCAAGGCAGAACCACATGCACACGTCTGTTCCTGCCCCCTGCACCGGCAGAGAGCTCGGGGGAGCCAGAGTCTGTCAGGCAGCTGCCGGGCTGGCCGCCTGTGTGGGAAGGGGCAGAGCCGACCTAGGGGCACACTGGGCCTCTTGCTCTCCCTGCTGCCCTGAGGCTGCTGGGCCAAAGAGGTCTTGGGCATCCAGCCCCTTGCTGGTCCCTTCCCTCTGACGAGGCCCTCTGAGCTCCAGCCCCTTGCAGTGTGGAGACAGCCCCTGCCAGCAACCTCCTCTCCAAGGAGGCCTCAAGCGAGGCCTAGGCCCAGGGGAAAGGCACCAGCGGGGATGAGCCTGGGGAGGCGCCCGGGCATGTCTGGACCCAGTCCCCGCAGCCTGCCCCTTGCTGGGGCAGTACCCCCGGAGGCCAGGAAGGTCTGGGCAAGGCTGGCCAGGGGCAGGGGCCCTGCTGGGTCCTGCCCCTGGCCTGTGGGGCCTCTGAGCACAACCGGCCCTCTCCCGCTGGAAGACCTCCCCGGCTGCCTCCAAAGGCCGCTTTGCAAGCACTCTCGCCGGCTGTTCCCGCCAGCCGCGCACAACGCTCCCAAGCCCGGGAGAAAAGCGCTTCGGGGTGGTGCTCTCTCCCGGCCCTTGCCCCTGAGCCTGGGGGCCAGGCAGGGGGTCCACACTCCCAGGCCAAGGCAGAACCACATGCACACGTCTGTTCCTGCCCCCTGCACCGGCAGAGAGCTCGGGGGAGCCAGAGTCTGTCAGGCAGCTGCTGGGCTGGCCGCCTGTGTGGGAAGGGGCAGAGCCGACCTAGGGGCACACTGGGCCTCTTGCTCTCCCTGCTGCCCTGAGGCTGCTGGGCCAAAGAGGTCTTGGGCATCCAGCCCCTTGCTGGTCCCTTCCCTCTGACGAGGCCCTCTGAGCTCCAGCCCCTTGCAGTGTGGAGACAGCCCCTGCCAGCAACCTCCTCTCCAAGGAGGCCTCAAGCGAAGCCTAGGCCCAGGGGAAAGGCACCAGCGGGGATGAGCCTGGGGAGGCGCCCGGGCATGTCTGGGCCCAGTCCCCGCAGCCTGCCCCTTGCTGGGGCAGTACCCCCGGAGGCCAGGAAGGTCTGGGCAAGGCTGGCCAGGGGCAGGGGCCCTGCTGGGTCCTGCCCCTGGCCTGTGGGGCCTCTGAGCACAACCGGCCCTCTCCCGCTGGAAGACCTCCCCGGCTGCCTCCAAAGGCCGCTTTGCAAGCACTCTCGCCGGCTGTTCCCGCCAGCCGCGCACAACGCTCCCAAGCCCGGGAGAAAAGCGCTTCGGGGTGGTGCTCTCTCCCGGCCCTTGCCCCTGAGCCTGGGGGCCAGGCAGGGGGTCCACACTCCCAGGCCAAGGCAGAACCACATGCACACGTCTGTTCCTGCCCCCTGCACCGGCAGAGAGCTCGGGGGAGCCAGAGTCTGTCAGGCAGCTGCTGGGCTGGCCGCCTGTGTGGGAAGGGGCAGAGCCGACCTAGGGGCACACTGGGCCTCTTGCTCTCCCTGCTGCCCTGAGGCTGCTGGGCCAAAGAGGTCTTGGGCATCCAGCCCCTTGCTGGTCCCTTCCCTCTGACGAGGCCCTCTGAGCTCCAGCCCCTTGCAGTGTGGAGACAGCCCCTGCCAGCAACCTCCTCTCCAAGGAGGCCTCAAGCGAGGCCTAGGCCCAGGGGAAAGGCACCAGCGGGGATGAGCCTGGGGAGGCACCCGGGCATGTCTGGACCCAGTCCCCGCAGCCTGCCCCTTGCTGGGGCAGTACCCCCGGAGGCCAGGAAGGTCTGGGCAAGGCTGGCCAGGGGCAGGGGCCCTGCTGGGTCCTGCCCCTGGCCTGTGGGGCCTCTGAGCACAACCGGCCCTCTCCCGCTGGAAGACCTCCCCGGCTGCCTCCAAAGGCCGCTTTGCAAGCACTCTCGCCGGCTGTTCCCGCCAGCCGCGCACAACGCTCCCAAGCCCGGGAGAAAAGCGCTTCGGGGTGGTGCTCTCTCCCGGCCCTTGCCCCTGAGCCTGGGGGCCAGGCAGGGGGTCCACACTCCCAGGCCAAGGCAGAACCACATGCACACGTCTGTTCCTGCCCCCTGCACTGGCAGAGAGCTCGGGGGAGCCAGATTCTGTCAGGCAGCTGCTGGGCTGGCCGCCTGTGTGCGAAGGGGCAGAGCCGACCTAGGGGCACACTGGGCCTCTTGCTCTCCCTGCTGCCCTGAGGCTGCTGGGCCAAAGAGGTCTTGGGCATCCAGCCCCTTGCTGGTCCCTTCCCTCTGACGAGGCCCTCTGAGCTCCAGCCCCTTGCAGTGTGGAGACAGCCCCTGCCAGCAACCTCCTCTCCAAGGAGGCCTCAAGCGAGGCCTAGGCCCAGGGGAAAGGCACCAGCGGGGATGAGCCTGGGGAGGCGCCCGGGCATGTCTGGACCCAGTCCCCGCAGCCTGCCCCTTGCTGGGGCAGTACCCCCGGAGGCCAGGAAGGTCTGGGCAAGGCTGGCCAGGGGCAGGGGCCCTGCTGGGTCCTGCCCCTGGCCTGTGGGGCCTCTGAGCACAACCGGCCCTCTCCCGCTGGAAGACCTCCCCGGCTGCCTCCAAAGGCCGCTTTGCAAGCACTCTCGCCGGCTGTTCCCGCCAGCCGCGCACAACGCTCCCAAGCCCGGGAGAAAAGCGCTTCGGGGTGGTGCTCTCTCCCGGCCCTTGCCCCTGAGCCTGGGGGCCAGGCAGGGGGTCCACACTCCCAGGCCAAGGCAGAACCACATGCACACGTCTGTTCCTGCCCCCTGCACCGGCAGAGAGCTCGGGGGAGCCAGAGTCTGTCAGGCAGCTGCCGGGCTGGCCGCCTGTGTGGGAAGGGGCAGAGCCGACCTAGGGGCACACTGGGCCTCTTGCTCTCCCTGCTGCCCTGAGGCTGCTGGGCCAAAGAGGTCTTGGGCATCCAGCCCCTTGCTGGTCCCTTCCCTCTGACGAGGCCCTCTGAGCTCCAGCCCCTTGCAGTGTGGAGACAGCCCCTGCCAGCAACCTCCTCTCCAAGGAGGCCTCAAGCGAGGCCTAGGCCCAGGGGAAAGGCACCAGCGGGGATGAGCCTGGGGAGGCGCCCGGGCATGTCTGGACCCAGTCCCCGCAGCCTGCCCCTTGCTGGGGCAGTACCCCCGGAGGCCAGGAAGGTCTGGGCAAGGCTGGCCAGGGGCAGGGGCCCTGCTGGGTCCTGCCCCTGGCCTGTGGGGCCTCTGAGCACAACCGGCCCTCTCCCGCTGGAAGACCTCCCCGGCTGCCTCCAAAGGCCGCTTTGCAAGCACTCTCGCCGGCTGTTCCCGCCAGCCGCGCCCAACGCTCCCAAGCCCGGGAGAAAAGCGCTTCGGGGTGGTGCTCTCTCCCGGCCCTTGCCCCTGAGCCTGGGGGCCAGGCAGGGGGTCCACACTCCCAGGCCAAGGCAGAACCACATGCACACGTCTGTTCCTGCCCCCTGCACCGGCAGAGAGCTCGGGGGAGCCAGAGTCTGTCAGGCAGCTGCTGGGCTGGCCGCCTGTGTGGGAAGGGGCAGAGCCGACCTAGGGGCACACTGGGCCTCTTGCTCTCCCTGCTGCCCTGAGGCTGCTGGGCCAAAGAGGTCTTGGGCATCCAGCCCCTTGCTGGTCCCTTCCCTCTGACGAGGCCCTCTGAGCTCCAGCCCCTTGCAGTGTGGAGACAGCCCCTGCCAGCAACCTCCTCTCCAAGGAGGCCTCAAGCGAGGCCTAGGCCCAGGGGAAAGGCACCAGCGGGGATGAGCCTGGGGAGGCGCCCGGGCATGTCTGGGCCCAGTCCCCGCAGCCTGCCCCTTGCTGGGGCAGTACCCCCGGAGGCCAGGAAGGTCTGGGCAAGGCTGGCCAGGGGCAGGGGCCCTGCTGGGTCCTGCCCCTGGCCTGTGGGGCCTCTGAGCACAACCGGCCCTCTCCCGCTGGAAGACCTCCCCGGCTGCCTCCAAAGGCCGCTTTGCAAGCACTCTCGCCGGCTGTTCCCGCCAGCCGCGCACAACGCTCCCAAGCCCGGGAGAAAAGCGCTTCGGGGTGGTGCTCTCTCCCGGCCCTTGCCCCTGAGCCTGGGGGCCAGGCAGGGGGTCCACACTCCCAGGCCAAGGCAGAACCACATGCACACGTCTGTTCCTGCCCCCTGCACCGGCAGAGAGCTCGGGGGAGCCAGAGTCTGTCAGGCAGCTGCTGGGCTGGCCGCCTGTGTGGGAAGGGGCAGAGCCGACCTAGGGGCACACTGGGCCTCTTGCTCTCCCTGCTGCCCTGAGGCTGCTGGGCCAAAGAGGTCTTGGGGCATCCAGCCCCTTGCTGGTCCCTTCCCTCTGACGAGGCCCTCTGAGCTCCAGCCCCTTGCAGTGTGGAGACAGCCCCTGCCAGCAACCTCCTCTCCAAGGAGGCCTCAAGCGAGGCCTAGGCCCAGGGGAAAGGCACCAGCGGGGATGAGCCTGGGGAGGCGCCCGGGCATGTCTGGACCCAGTCCCCGCAGCCTGCCCCTTGCTGGGGCAGTACCCCCGGAGGCCAGGAAGGTCTGGGCAAGGCTGGCCAGGGGCAGGGGCCCTGCTGGGTCCTGCCCCTGGCCTGTGGGGCCTCTGAGCACAACCGGCCCTCTCCCGCTGGAAGACCTCCCCGGCTGCCTCCAAAGGCCGCTTTGCAAGCACTCTCGCCGGCTGTTCCCGCCAGCCGCGCACAACGCTCCCAAGCCCGGGAGAAAAGCGCTTCGGGGTGGTGCTCTCTCCCGGCCCTTGCCCCTGAGCCTGGGGGCCAGGCAGGGGGTCCACACTCCCAGGCCAAGGCAGAACCACATGCACACGTCTGTTCCTGCCCCCTGCACCGGCAGAGAGCTCGGGGGAGCCAGAGTCTGTCAGGCAGCTGCTGGGCTGGCCGCCTGTGTGGGAAGGGGCAGAGCCGACCTAGGGGCACACTGGGCCTCTTGCTCTCCCTGCTGCCCTGAGGCTGCTGGGCCAAAGAGGTCTTGGGCATCCAGCCCCTTGCTGGTCCCTTCCCTCTGACGAGGCCCTCTGAGCTCCAGCCCCTTGCAGTGTGGAGACAGGCCCTGCCAGCAACCTCCTCTCCAAGGAGGCCTCAAGCGAGGCCTAGGCCCAGGGGAAAGGCACCAGCGGGGATGAGCCTGGGGAGGCGCCCGGGCATGTCTGGACCCAGTCCCCGCAGCCTGCCCCTTGCTGGGGCAGTACCCCCGGAGGCCAGGAAGGTCTGGGCAAGGCTGGCCAGGGGCAGGGGCCCTGCTGGGTCCTGCCCCTGGCCTGTGGGGCCTCTGAGCACAACCGGCCCTCTCCCGCTGGAAGACCTCCCCGGCTGCCTCCAAAGGCCGCTTTGCAAGCACTCTCGCCGGCTGTTCCCGCCAGCCGCCCACAACGCTCCCAAGCCCGGGAGAAAAGCGCTTCGGGGTGGTGCTCTCTCCCGGCCCTTGCCCCTGAGCCTGGGGGCCAGGCAGGGGGTCCACACTCCCAGGCCAAGGCAGAACCACATGCACACGTCTGTTCCTGCCCCCTGCACCGGCAGAGAGCTCGGGGGAGCCAGAGTCTGTCAGGCAGCTGCTGGGCTGGCCGCCTGTGTGGGAAGGGGCAGAGCCGACCTAGGGGCACACTGGGCCTCTTGCTCTCCCTGCTGCCCTGAGGCTGCTGGGCCAAAGAGGTCTTGGGCATCCAGCCCCTTGCTGGTCCCTTCCCTCTGACGAGGCCCTCTGAGCTCCAGCCCCTTGCAGTGTGGAGACAGCCCCTGCCAGCAACCTCCTCTCCAAGGAGGCCTCAAGCGAGGCCTAGGCCCAGGGGAAAGGCACCAGCGGGGATGAGCCTGGGGAGGCGCCCGGGCATGTCTGGACCCAGTCCCCGCAGCCTGCCCCTTGCTGGGGCAGTACCCCCGGAGGCCAGGAAGGTCTGGGCAAGGCTGGCCAGGGGCAGGGGCCCTGCTGGGTCCTGCCCCTGGCCTGTGGGGCCTCTGAGCACAACCGGCCCTCTCCCGCTGGAAGACCTCCCCGGCTGCCTCCAAAGGCCGCTTTGCAAGCACTCTCGCCGGCTGTTCCCGCCAGCCGCGCACAACGCTCCCAAGCCCGGGAGAAAAGCGCTTCGGGGTGGTGCTCTCTCCCGGCCCTTGCCCCTGAGCCTGGGGGCCAGGCAGGGGGTCCACACTCCCAGGCCAAGGCAGAACCACATGCACACGTCTGTTCCTGCCCCCTGCACCGGCAGAGAGCTCGGGGGAGCCAGAGTCTGTCAGGCAGCTGCTGGGCTGGCCGCCTGTGTGGGAAGGGGCAGAGCCGACCTAGGGGCACACTGGGCCTCTTGCTCTCCCTGCTGCCCTGAGGCTGCTGGGCCAAAGAGGTCTTGGGCATCCAGCCCCTTGCTGGTCCCTTCCCTCTGACGAGGCCCTCTGAGCTCCAGCCCCTTGCAGTGTGGAGACAGCCCCTGCCAGCAACCTCCTCTCCAAGGAGGCCTCAAGCGAGGCCTAGGCCCAGGGGAAAGGCACCAGCGGGGATGAGCCTGGGGAGGCGCCCGGGCATGTCTGGACCCAGTCCCCGCAGCCTGCCCCTTGCTGGGGCAGTACCCCCGGAGGCCAGGAAGGTCTGGGCAAGGCTGGCCAGGGGCAGGGGCCCTGCTGGGTCCTGCCCCTGGCCTGTGGGGCCTCTGAGCACAACCGGCCCTCTCCCGCTGGAAGACCTCCCCGGCTGCCTCCAAAGGCCGCTTTGCAAGCACTCTCGCCGGCTGTTCCCGCCAGCCGCGCACAACGCTCCCAAGCCCGGGAGAAAAGCGCTTCGGGGTGGTGCTCTCTCCCGGCCCTTGCCCCTGAGCCTGGGGGCCAGGCAGGGGGTCCACACTCCCAGGCCAAGGCAGAACCACATGCACACGTCTGTTCCTGCCCCCTGCACCGGCAGAGAGCTCGGGGGAGCCAGAGTCTGTCAGGCAGCTGCTGGGCTGGCCGCCTGTGTGGGAAGGGGCAGAGCCGACCTAGGGGCACACTGGGCCTCTTGCTCTCCCTGCTGCCCTGAGGCTGCTGGGCCAAAGAGGTCTTGGGCATCCAGCCCCTTGCTGGTCCCTTCCCTCTGACGAGGCCCTCTGAGCTCCAGCCCCTTGCAGTGTGGAGACAGCCCCTGCCAGCAACCTCCTCTCCAAGGAGGCCTCAAGCGAGGCCTAGGCCCAGGGGAAAGGCACCAGCGGGGATGAGCCTGGGGAGGGGCCCGGGCATGTCTGGACCCAGTCCCCGCAGCCTGCCCCTTGCTGGGGCAGTACCCCCGGAGGCCAGGAAGGTCTGGGCAAGGCTGGCCAGGGGCAGGGGCCCTGCTGGGTCCTGCCCCTGGCCTGTGGGGCCTCTGAGCACAACCGGCCCTCTCCCGCTGGAAGACCTCCCCGGCTGCCTCCAAAGGCCGCTTTGCAAGCACTCTCGCCGGCTGTTCCCGCCAGCCGCCCACAACGCTCCCAAGCCCGGGAGAAAAGCGCTTCGGGGTGGTGCTCTCTCCCGGCCCTTGCCCCTGAGCCTGGGGGCCAGGCAGGGGGTCCACACTCCCAGGCCAAGGCAGAACCACATGCACACGTCTGTTCCTGCCCCCTGCACCGGCAGAGAGCTCGGGGGAGCCAGAGTCTGTCAGGCAGCTGCTGGGCTGGCCGCCTGTGTGGGAAGGGGCAGAGCCGACCTAGGGGCACACTGGGCCTCTTGCTCTCCCTGCTGCCCTGAGGCTGCTGGGCCAAAGAGGTCTTGGGCATCCAGCCCCTTGCTGGTCCCTTCCCTCTGACGAGGCCCTCTGAGCTCCAGCCCCTTGCAGTGTGGAGACAGCCCCTGCCAGCAACCTCCTCTCCAAGGAGGCCTCAAGCGAGGCCTAGGCCCAGGGGAAAGGCACCAGCGGGGATGAGCCTGGGGAGGCGCCCGGGCATGTCTGGACCCAGTCCCCGCAGCCTGCCCCTTGCTGGGGCAGTACCCCCGGAGGCCAGGAAGGTCTGGGCAAGGCTGGCCAGGGGCAGGGGCCCTGCTGGGTCCTGCCCCTGGCCTGTGGGGCCTCTGAGCACAACCGGCCCTCTCCCGCTGGAAGACCTCCCCGGCTGCCTCCAAAGGCCGCTTTGCAAGCACTCTCGCCGGCTGTTCCCGCCAGCCGCCCACAACGCTCCCAAGCCCGGGAGAAAAGCGCTTCGGGGTGGTGCTCTCTCCCGGCCCTTGCCCCTGAGCCTGGGGGCCAGGCAGGGGGTCCACACTCCCAGGCCAAGGCAGAACCACATGCACACGTCTGTTCCTGCCCCCTGCACCGGCAGAGAGCTCGGGGGAGCCAGAGTCTGTCAGGCAGCTGCTGGGCTGGCCGCCTGTGTGGGAAGGGGCAGAGCCGACCTAGGGGCACACTGGGCCTCTTGCTCTCCCTGCTGCCCTGAGGCTGCTGGGCCAAAGAGGTCTTGGGCATCCAGCCCCTTGCTGGTCCCTTCCCTCTGACGAGGCCCTCTGAGCTCCAGCCCCTTGCAGTGTGGAGACAGGCCCTGCCAGCAACCTCCTCTCCAAGGAGGCCTCAAGCGAGGCCTAGGCCCAGGGGAAAGGCACCAGCGGGGATGAGCCTGGGGAGGCGCCCGGGCATGTCTGGACCCAGTCCCCGCAGCCTGCCCCTTGCTGGGGCAGTACCCCCGGAGGCCAGGAAGGTCTGGGCAAGGCTGGCCAGGGGCAGGGGCCCTGCTGGGTCCTGCCCCTGGCCTGTGGGGCCTCTGAGCACAACCGGCCCTCTCCCGCTGGAAGACCTCCCCGGCTGCCTCCAAAGGCCGCTTTGCAAGCACTCTCGCCGGCTGTTCCCGCCAGCCGCCCACAACGCTCCCAAGCCCGGGAGAAAAGCGCTTCGGGGTGGTGCTCTCTCCCGGCCCTTGCCCCTGAGCCTGGGGGCCAGGCAGGGGGTCCACACTCCCAGGCCAAGGCAGAACCACATGCACACGTCTGTTCCTGCCCCCTGCACCGGCAGAGAGCTCGGGGGAGCCAGAGTCTGTCAGGCAGCTGCTGGGCTGGCCGCCTGTGTGGGAAGGGGCAGAGCCGACCTAGGGGCACACTGGGCCTCTTGCTCTCCCTGCTGCCCTGAGGCTGCTGGGCCAAAGAGGTCTTGGGCATCCAGCCCCTTGCTGGTCCCTTCCCTCTGACGAGGCCCTCTGAGCTCCAGCCCCTTGCAGTGTGGAGACAGCCCCTGCCAGCAACCTCCTCTCCAAGGAGGCCTCAAGCGAGGCCTAGGCCCAGGGGAAAGGCACCAGCGGGGATGAGCCTGGGGAGGCGCCCGGGCATGTCTGGACCCAGTCCCCGCAGCCTGCCCCTTGCTGGGGCAGTACCCCCGGAGGCCAGGAAGGTCTGGGCAAGGCTGGCCAGGGGCAGGGGCCCTGCTGGGTCCTGCCCCTGGCCTGTGGGGCCTCTGAGCACAACCGGCCCTCTCCCGCTGGAAGACCTCCCCGGCTGCCTCCAAAGGCCGCTTTGCAAGCACTCTCGCCGGCTGTTCCCGCCAGCCGCGCACAACGCTCCCAAGCCCGGGAGAAAAGCGCTTCGGGGTGGTGCTCTCTCCCGGCCCTTGCCCCTGAGCCTGGGGGCCAGGCAGGGGGTCCACACTCCCAGGCCAAGGCAGAACCACATGCACACGTCTGTTCCTGCCCCCTGCACCGGCAGAGAGCTCGGGGGAGCCAGAGTCTGTCAGGCAGCTGCTGGGCTGGCCGCCTGTGTGGGAAGGGGCAGAGCCGACCTAGGGGCACACTGGGCCTCTTGCTCTCCCTGCTGCCCTGAGGCTGCTGGGCCAAAGAGGTCTTGGGCATCCAGCCCCTTGCTGGTCCCTTCCCTCTGACGAGGCCCTCTGAGCTCCAGCCCCTTGCAGTGTGGAGACAGCCCCTGCCAGCAACCTCCTCTCCAAGGAGGCCTCAAGCGAGGCCTAGGCCCAGGGGAAAGGCACCAGCGGGGATGAGCCTGGGGAGGCGCCCGGGCATGTCTGGACCCAGTCCCCGCAGCCTGCCCCTTGCTGGGGCAGTACCCCCGGAGGCCAGGAAGGTCTGGGCTAGGCTGGCCAGGGGCAGGGGCCCTGCTGGGTCCTGCCCCTGGCCTGTGGGGCCTCTGAGCACAACCGGCCCTCTCCCGCTGGAAGACCTCCCCGGCTGCCTCCAAAGGCCGCTTTGCAAGCACTCTCGCCGGCTGTTCCCGCCAGCCGCCCACAACGCTCCCAAGCCCGGGAGAAAAGCGCTTCGGGGTGGTGCTCTCTCCCGGCCCTTGCCCCTGAGCCTGGGGGCCAGGCAGGGGGTCCACACTCCCAGGCCAAGGCAGAACCACATGCACACGTCTGTTCCTGCCCCCTGCACCGGCAGAGAGCTCGGGGGAGCCAGAGTCTGTCAGGCAGCTGCTGGGCTGGCCGCCTGTGTGGGAAGGGGCAGAGCCGACCTAGGGGCACACTGGGCCTCTTGCTCTCCCTGCTGCCCTGAGGCTGCTGGGCCAAAGAGGTCTTGGGCATCCAGCCCCTTGCTGGTCCCTTCCCTCTGACGAGGCCCTCTGAGCTCCAGCCCCTTGCAGTGTGGAGACAGCCCCTGCCAGCAACCTCCTCTCCAAGGAGGCCTCAAGCGAGGCCTAGGCCCAGGGGAAAGGCACCAGCGGGGATGAGCCTGGGGAGGCGCCCGGGCATGTCTGGACCCAGTCCCCGCAGCCTGCCCCTTGCTGGGGCAGTACCCCCGGAGGCCAGGAAGGTCTGGGCAAGGCTGGCCAGGGGCAGGGGCCCTGCTGGGTCCTGCCCCTGGCCTGTGGGGCCTCTGAGCACACCCGGCCCTCTCCCGCTGGAAGACCTCCCCGGCTGCCTCCAAAGGCCGCTTTGCAAGCACTCTCGCCGGCTGTTCCCGCCAGCCGCGCCCAACGCTCCCAAGCCCGGGAGAAAAGCGCTTCGGGGTGGTGCTCTCTCCCGGCCCTTGCCCCTGAGCCTGGGGGCCAGGCAGGGGGTCCACACTCCCAGGCCAAGGCAGAACCACATGCACACGTCTGTTCCTGCCCCCTGCACCGGCAGAGAGCTCGGGGGAGCCAGAGTCTGTCAGGCAGCTGCTGGGCTGGCCGCCTGTGTGGGAAGGGGCAGAGCCGACCTAGGGGCACACTGGGCCTCTTGCTCTCCCTGCTGCCCTGAGGCTGCTGGGCCAAAGAGGTCTTGGGCATCCAGCCCCTTGCTGGTCCCTTCCCTCTGACGAGGCCCTCTGAGCTCCAGCCCCTTGCAGTGTGGAGACAGCCCCTGCCAGCAACCTCCTCTCCAAGGAGGCCTCAAGCGAGGCCTAGGCCCAGGGGAAAGGCACCAGCGGGGATGAGCCTGGGGAGGCGCCCGGGCATGTCTGGACCCAGTCCCCGCAGCCTGCCCCTTGCTGGGGCAGTACCCCCGGAGGCCAGGAAGGTCTGGGCAAGGCTGGCCAGGGGCAGGGGCCCTGCTGGGTCCTGCCCCTGGCCTGTGGGGCCTCTGAGCACAACCGGCCCTCTCCCGCTGGAAGACCTCCCCGGCTGCCTCCAAAGGCCGCTTTGCAAGCACTCTCGCCGGCTGTTCCCGCCAGCCGCCCACAACGCTCCCAAGCCCGGGAGAAAAGCGCTTCGGGGTGGTGCTCTCTCCCGGCCCTTGCCCCTGAGCCTGGGGGCCAGGCAGGGGGTCCACACTCCCAGGCCAAGGCAGAACCACATGCACACGTCTGTTCCTGCCCCCTGCACCGGCAGAGAGCTCGGGGGAGCCAGAGTCTGTCAGGCAGCTGCTGGGCTGGCCGCCTGTGTGGGAAGGGGCAGAGCCGACCTAGGGGCACACTGGGCCTCTTGCTCTCCCTGCTGCCCTGAGGCTGCTGGGCCAAAGAGGTCTTGGGCATCCAGCCCCTTGCTGGTCCCTTCCCTCTGACGAGGCCCTCTGAGCTCCAGCCCCTTGCAGTGTGGAGACAGCCCCTGCCAGCAACCTCCTCTCCAAGGAGGCCTCAAGCGAGGCCTAGGCCCAGGGGAAAGGCACCAGCGGGGATGAGCCTGGGGAGGCGCCCGGGCATGTCTGGACCCAGTCCCCGCAGCCTGCCCCTTGCTGGGGCAGTACCCCCGGAGGCCAGGAAGGTCTGGGCTAGGCTGGCCAGGGGCAGGGGCCCTGCTGGGTCCTGCCCCTGGCCTGTGGGGCCTCTGAGCACAACCGGCCCTCTCCCGCTGGAAGACCTCCCCGGCTGCCTCCAAAGGCCGCTTTGCAAGCACTCTCGCCGGCTGTTCCCGCCAGCCGCGCCCAACGCTCCCAAGCCCGGGAGAAAAGCGCTTCGGGGTGGTGCTCTCTCCCGGCCCTTGCCCCTGAGCCTGGGGGCCAGGCAGGGGGTCCACACTCCCAGGCCAAGGCAGAACCACATGCACACGTCTGTTCCTGCCCCCTGCACCGGCAGAGAGCTCGGGGGAGCCAGAGTCTGTCAGGCAGCTGCTGGGCTGGCCGCCTGTGTGGGAAGGGGCAGAGCCGACCTAGGGGCACACTGGGCCTCTTGCTCTCCCTGCTGCCCTGAGGCTGCTGGGCCAAAGAGGTCTTGGGCATCCAGCCCCTTGCTGGTCCCTTCCCTCTGACGAGGCCCTCTGAGCTCCAGCCCCTTGCAGTGTGGAGACAGCCCCTGCCAGCAACCTCCTCTCCAAGGAGGCCTCAAGCGAGGCCTAGGCCCAGGGGAAAGGCACCAGCGGGGATGAGCCTGGGGAGGCGCCCGGGCATGTCTGGACCCAGTCCCCGCAGCCTGCCCCTTGCTGGGGCAGTACCCCCGGAGGCCAGGAAGGTCTGGGCAAGGCTGGCCAGGGGCAGGGGCCCTGCTGGGTCCTGCCCCTGGCCTGTGGGGCCTCTGAGCACAACCGGCCCTCTCCCGCTGGAAGACCTCCCCGGCTGCCTCCAAAGGCCGCTTTGCAAGCACTCTCGCCGGCTGTTCCCGCCAGCCGCGCCCAACGCTCCCAAGCCCGGGAGAAAAGCGCTTCGGGGTGGTGCTCTCTCCCGGCCCTTGCCCCTGAGCCTGGGGGCCAGGCAGGGGGTCCACACTCCCAGGCCAAGGCAGAACCACATGCACACGTCTGTTCCTGCCCCCTGCACCGGCAGAGAGCTCGGGGGAGCCAGAGTCTGTCAGGCAGCTGCTGGGCTGGCCGCCTGTGTGGGAAGGGGCAGAGCCGACCTAGGGGCACACTGGGCCTCTTGCTCTCCCTGCTGCCCTGAGGCTGCTGGGCCAAAGAGGTCTTGGGCATCCAGCCCCTTGCTGGGCCCTTCCCTCTGACGAGGCCCTCTGAGCTCCAGCCCCTTGCAGTGTGGAGACAGCCCCTGCCAGCAACCTCCTCTCCAAGGAGGCCTCAAGCGAGGCCTAGGCCCAGGGGAAAGGCACCAGCGGGGATGAGCCTGGGGAGGCGCCCGGGCATGTCTGGACCCAGTCCCCGCAGCCTGCCCCTTGCTGGGGCAGTACCCCCGGAGGCCAGGAAGGTCTGGGCAAGGCTGGCCAGGGGCAGGGGCCCTGCTGGGTCCTGCCCCTGGCCTGTGGGGCCTCTGAGCACAACCGGCCCTCTCCCGCTGGAAGACCTCCCCGGCTGCCTCCAAAGGCCGCTTTGCAAGCACTCTCGCCGGCTGTTCCCGCCAGCCGCGCCCAACGCTCCCAAGCCCGGGAGAAAAGCGCTTCGGGGTGGTGCTCTCTCCCGGCCCTTGCCCCTGAGCCTGGGGGCCAGGCAGGGGGTCCACACTCCCAGGCCAAGGCAGAACCACATGCACACGTCTGTTCCTGCCCCCTGCACCGGCAGAGAGCTCGGGGGAGCCAGAGTCTGTCAGGCAGCTGCTGGGCTGGCCGCCTGTGTGGGAAGGGGCAGAGCCGACCTAGGGGCACACTGGGCCTCTTGCTCTCCCTGCTGCCCTGAGGCTGCTGGGCCAAAGAGGTCTTGGGCATCCAGCCCCTTGCTGGTCCCTTCCCTCTGACGAGGCCCTCTGAGCTCCAGCCCCTTGCAGTGTGGAGACAGCCCCTGCCAGCAACCTCCTCTCCAAGGAGGCCTCAAGCGAGGCCTAGGCCCAGGGGAAAGGCACCAGCGGGGATGAGCCTGGGGAGCCGCCCGAGCATGTCTGGACCCAGTCCCCGCAGCCTGCCCCTTGCTGGGGCAGTACCCCCGGAGGCCAGGAAGGTCTGGGCAAGGCTGGCCAGGGGCAGGGGCCCTGCTGGGTCCTGCCCCTGGCCTGTGGGGCCTCTGAGCACAACCGGCCCTCTCCCGCTGGAAGACCTCCCCGGCTGCCTCCAAAGGCCGCTTTGCAAGCACTCTCGCCGGCTGTTCCCGCCAGCCGCGCCCAACGCTCCCAAGCCCGGGAGAAAAGCGCTTCGGGGTGGTGCTCTCTCCCGGCCCTTGCCCCTGAGCCTGGGGGCCAGGCAGGGGGTCCACACTCCCAGGCCAAGGCAGAACCACATGCACACGTCTGTTCCTGCCCCCTGCACCGGCAGAGAGCTCGGGGGAGCCAGAGTCTGTCAGGCAGCTGCTGGGCTGGCCGCCTGTGTGGGAAGGGGCAGAGCCGACCTAGGGGCACACTGGGCCTCTTGCTCTCCCTGCTGCCCTGAGGCTGCTGGGCCAAAGAGGTCTTGGGCATCCAGCCCCTTGCTGGGCCCTTCCCTCTGACGAGGCCCTCTGAGCTCCAGCCCCTTGCAGTGTGGAGACAGCCCCTGCCAGCAACCTCCTCTCCAAGGAGGCCTCAAGCGAGGCCTAGGCCCAGGGGAAAGGCACCAGCGGGGATGAGCCTGGGGAGGCGCCCGGGCATGTCTGGACCCAGTCCCCGCAGCCTGCCCCTTGCTGGGGCAGTACCCCCGGAGGCCAGGAAGGTCTGGGCAAGGCTGGCCAGGGGCAGGGGCCCTGCTGGGTCCTGCCCCTGGCCTGTGGGGCCTCTGAGCACAACCGGCCCTCTCCCGCTGGAAGACCTCCCCGGCTGCCTCCAAAGGCCGCTTTGCAAGCACTCTCGCCGGCTGTTCCCGCCAGCCACGCCCAACGCTCCCAAGCCCGGGAGAAAAGCGCTTCGGGGTGGTGCTCTCTCCCGGCCCTTGCCCCTGAGCCTGGGGGCCAGGCAGGGGGTCCACACTCCCAGGCCAAGGCAGAACCACATGCACACGTCTGTTCCTGCCCCCTGCACCGGCAGAGAGCTCGGGGGAGCCAGAGTCTGTCAGGCAGCTGCTGGGCTGGCCGCCTGTGTGGGAAGGGGCAGAGCCGACCTAGGGGCACACTGGGCCTCTTGCTCTCCCTGCTGCCCTGAGGCTGCTGGGCCAAAGAGGTCTTGGGCATCCAGCCCCTTGCTGGGCCCTTCCCTCTGACGAGGCCCTCTGAGCTCCAGCCCCTTGCAGTGTGGAGACAGCCCCTGCCAGCAACCTCCTCTCCAAGGAGGCCTCAAGCGAGGCCTAGGCCCAGGGGAAAGGCACCAGCGGGGATGAGCCTGGGGAGGCGCCCGGGCATGTCTGGACCCAGTCCCCGCAGCCTGCCCCTTGCTGGGGCAGTACCCCCGGAGGCCAGGAAGGTCTGGGCAAGGCTGGCCAGGGGCAGGGGCCCTGCTGGGTCCTGCCCCTGGCCTGTGGGGCCTCTGAGCACAACCGGCCCTCTCCCGCTGGAAGACCTCCCCGGCTGCCTCCAAAGGCCGCTTTGCAAGCACTCTCGCCGGCTGTTCCCGCCAGCCGCGCCCAACGCTCCCAAGCCCGGGAGAAAAGCGCTTCGGGGTGGTGCTCTCTCCCGGCCCTTGCCCCTGAGCCTGGGGGCCAGGCAGGGGGTCCACACTCCCAGGCCAAGGCAGAACCACATGCACACGTCTGTTCCTGCCCCCTGCACCGGCAGAGAGCTCGGGGGAGCCAGAGTCTGTCAGGCAGCTGCTGGGCTGGCCGCCTGTGTGGGAAGGGGCAGAGCCGACCTAGGGGCACACTGGGCCTCTTGCTCTCCCTGCTGCCCTGAGGCTGCTGGGCCAAAGAGGTCTTGGGCATCCAGCCCCTTGCTGGGCCCTTCCCTCTGACGAGGCCCTCTGAGCTCCAGCCCCTTGCAGTGTGGAGACAGCCCCTGCCAGCAACCTCCTCTCCAAGGAGGCCTCAAGCGAGGCCTAGGCCCAGGGGAAAGGCACCAGCGGGGATGAGCCTGGGGAGGCGCCCGGGCATGTCTGGACCCAGTCCCCGCAGCCTGCCCCTTGCTGGGGCAGTACCCCCGGAGGCCAGGAAGGTCTGGGCAAGGCTGGCCAGGGGCAGGGGCCCTGCTGGGTCCTGCCCCTGGCCTGTGGGGCCTCTGAGCACAACCGGCCCTCTCCCGCTGGAAGACCTCCCCGGCTGCCTCCAAAGGCCGCTTTGCAAGCACTCTCGCCGGCTGTTCCCGCCAGCCGCGCCCAACGCTCCCAAGCCCGGGAGAAAAGCGCTTCGGGGTGGTGCTCTCTCCCGGCCCTTGCCCCTGAGCCTGGGGGCCAGGCAGGGGGTCCACACTCCCAGGCCAAGGCAGAACCACATGCACACGTCTGTTCCTGCCCCCTGCACCGGCAGAGAGCTCGGGGGAGCCAGAGTCTGTCAGGCAGCTGCTGGGCTGGCCGCCTGTGTGGGAAGGGGCAGAGCCGACCTAGGGGCACACTGGGCCTCTTGCTCTCCCTGCTGCCCTGAGGCTGCTGGGCCAAAGAGGTCTTGGGCATCCAGCCCCTTGCTGGGCCCTTCCCTCTGACGAGGCCCTCTGAGCTCCAGCCCCTTGCAGTGTGGAGACAGCCCCTGCCAGCAACCTCCTCTCCAAGGAGGCCTCAAGCGAGGCCTAGGCCCAGGGGAAAGGCACCAGCGGGGATGAGCCTGGGGAGGCGCCCGGGCATGTCTGGACCCAGTCCCCGCAGCCTGCCCCTTGCTGGGGCAGTACCCCCGGAGGCCAGGAAGGTCTGGGCAAGGCTGGCCAGGGGCAGGGGCCCTGCTGGGTCCTGCCCCTGGCCTGTGGGGCCTCTGAGCACAACCGGCCCTCTCCCGCTGGAAGACCTCCCCGGCTGCCTCCAAAGGCCGCTTTGCAAGCACTCTCGCCGGCTGTTCCCGCCAGCCGCGCCCAACGCTCCCAAGCCCGGGAGAAAAGCGCTTCGGGGTGGTGCTCTCTCCCGGCCCTTGCCCCTGAGCCTGGGGGCCAGGCAGGGGGTCCACACTCCCAGGCCAAGGCAGAACCACATGCACACGTCTGTTCCTGCCCCCTGCACCGGCAGAGAGCTCGGGGGAGCCAGAGTCTGTCAGGCAGCTGCTGGGCTGGCCGCCTGTGTGGGAAGGGGCAGAGCCGACCTAGGGGCACACTGGGCCTCTTGCTCTCCCTGCTGCCCTGAGGCTGCTGGGCCAAAGAGGTCTTGGGCATCCAGCCCCTTGCTGGGCCCTTCCCTCTGACGAGGCCCTCTGAGCTCCAGCCCCTTGCAGTGTGGAGACAGCCCCTGCCAGCAACCTCCTCTCCAAGGAGGCCTCAAGCGAGGCCTAGGCCCAGGGGAAAGGCACCAGCGGGGATGAGCCTGGGGAGGCGCCCGGGCATGTCTGGACCCAGTCCCCGCAGCCTGCCCCTTGCTGGGGCAGTACCCCCGGAGGCCAGGAAGGTCTGGGCAAGGCTGGCCAGGGGCAGGGGCCCTGCTGGGTCCTGCCCCTGGCCTGTGGGGCCTCTGAGCACAACCGGCCCTCTCCCGCTGGAAGACCTCCCCGGCTGCCTCCAAAGGCCGCTTTGCAAGCACTCTCGCCGGCTGTTCCCGCCAGCCGCGCCCAACGCTCCCAAGCCCGGGAGAAAAGCGCTTCGGGGTGGTGCTCTCTCCCGGCCCTTGCCCCTGAGCCTGGGGGCCAGGCAGGGGGTCCACACTCCCAGGCCAAGGCAGAACCACATGCACACGTCTGTTCCTGCCCCCTGCACCGGCAGAGAGCTCGGGGGAGCCAGAGTCTGTCAGGCAGCTGCTGGGCTGGCCGCCTGTGTGGGAAGGGGCAGAGCCGACCTAGGGGCACACTGGGCCTCTTGCTCTCCCTGCTGCCCTGAGGCTGCTGGGCCAAAGAGGTCTTGGGCATCCAGCCCCTTGCTGGTCCCTTCCCTCTGACGAGGCCCTCTGAGCTCCAGCCCCTTGCAGTGTGGAGACAGCCCCTGCCAGCAACCTCCTCTCCAAGGAGGCCTCAAGCGAGGCCTAGGCCCAGGGGAAAGGCACCAGCGGGGATGAGCCTGGGGAGGCGCCCGGGCATGTCTGGACCCAGTCCCCGCAGCCTGCCCCTTGCTGGGGCAGTACCCCCGGAGGCCAGGAAGGTCTGGGCAAGGCTGGCCAGGGGCAGGGGCCCTGCTGGGTCCTGCCCCTGGCCTGTGGGGCCTCTGAGCACAACCGGCCCTCTCCCGCTGGAAGACCTCCCCGGCTGCCTCCAAAGGCCGCTTTGCAAGCACTCTCGCCGGCTGTTCCCGCCAGCCGCGCCCAACGCTCCCAAGCCCGGGAGAAAAGCGCTTCGGGGTGGTGCTCTCTCCCGGCCCTTGCCCCTGAGCCTGGGGGCCAGGCAGGGGGTCCACACTCCCAGGCCAAGGCAGAACCACATGCACACGTCTGTTCCTGCCCCCTGCACCGGCAGAGAGCTCGGGGGAGCCAGAGTCTGTCAGGCAGCTGCTGGGCTGGCCGCCTGTGTGGGAAGGGGCAGAGCCGACCTAGGGGCACACTGGGCCTCTTGCTCTCCCTGCTGCCCTGAGGCTGCTGGGCCAAAGAGGTCTTGGGCATCCAGCCCCTTGCTGGGCCCTTCCCTCTGACGAGGCCCTCTGAGCTCCAGCCCCTTGCAGTGTGGAGACAGCCCCTGCCAGCAACCTCCTCTCCAAGGAGGCCTCAAGCGAGGCCTAGGCCCAGGGGAAAGGCACCAGCGGGGATGAGCCTGGGGAGGCGCCCGGGCATGTCTGGACCCAGTCCCCGCAGCCTGCCCCTTGCTGGGGCAGTACCCCCGGAGGCCAGGAAGGTCTGGGCAAGGCTGGCCAGGGGCAGGGGCCCTGCTGGGTCCTGCCCCTGGCCTGTGGGGCCTCTGAGCACAACCGGCCCTCTCCCGCTGGAAGACCTCCCCGGCTGCCTCCAAAGGCCGCTTTGCAAGCACTCTCGCCGGCTGTTCCCGCCAGCCGCGCCCAACGCTCCCAAGCCCGGGAGAAAAGCGCTTCGGGGTGGTGCTCTCTCCCGGCCCTTGCCCCTGAGCCTGGGGGCCAGGCAGGGGGTCCACACTCCCAGGCCAAGGCAGAACCACATGCACACGTCTGTTCCTGCCCCCTGCACCGGCAGAGAGCTCGGGGGAGCCAGAGTCTGTCAGGCAGCTGCTGGGCTGGCCGCCTGTGTGGGAAGGGGCAGAGCCGACCTAGGGGCACACTGGGCCTCTTGCTCTCCCTGCTGCCCTGAGGCTGCTGGGCCAAAGAGGTCTTGGGCATCCAGCCCCTTGCTGGTCCCTTCCCTCTGACGAGGCCCTCTGAGCTCCAGCCCCTTACAGTGTGGAGACAGCCCCTGCCAGCAACCTCCTCTCCAAGGAGGCCTCAAGCGAGGCCTAGGCCCAGGGGAAAGGCACCAGCGGGGATGAGCCTGGGGAGGCGCCCGGGCATGTCTGGACCCAGTCCCCGCAGCCTGCCCCTTGCTGGGGCAGTACCCCCGGAGGCCAGGAAGGTCTGGGCAAGGCTGGCCAGGGGCAGGGGCCCTGCTGGGTCCTGCCCCTGGCCTGTGGGGCCTCTGAGCACAACCGGCCCTCTCCCGCTGGAAGACCTCCCCGGCTGCCTCCAAAGGCCGCTTTGCAAGCACTCTCGCCGGCTGTTCCCGCCAGCCGCGCCCAACGCTCCCAAGCCCGGGAGAAAAGCGCTTCGGGGTGGTGCTCTCTCCCGGCCCTTGCCCCTGAGCCTGGGGGCCAGGCAGGGGGTCCACACTCCCAGGCCAAGGCAGAACCACATGCACACGTCTGTTCCTGCCCCCTGCACCGGCAGAGAGCTCGGGGGAGCCAGAGTCTGTCAGGCAGCTGCTGGGCTGGCCGCCTGTGTGGGAAGGGGCAGAGCCGACCTAGGGGCACACTGGGCCTCTTGCTCTCCCTGCTGCCCTGAGGCTGCTGGGCCAAAGAGGTCTTGGGCATCCAGCCCCTTGCTGGTCCCTTCCCTCTGACGAGGCCCTCTGAGCTCCAGCCCCTTGCAGTGTGGAGACAGCCCCTGCCAGCAACCTCCTCTCCAAGGAGGCCTCAAGCGAGGCCTAGGCCCAGGGGAAAGGCACCAGCGGGGATGAGCCTGGGGAGGCGCCCGGGCATGTCTGGACCCAGTCCCCGCAGCCTGCCCCTTGCTGGGGCAGTACCCCCCGGAGGCCAGGAAGGTCTGGGCAAGGCTGGCCAGGGGCAGGGGCCCTGCTGGGTCCTGCCCCTGGCCTGTGGGGCCTCTGAGCACAACCGGCCCTCTCCCGCTGGAAGACCTCCCCGGCTGCCTCCAAAGGCCGCTTTGCAAGCACTCTCGCCGGCTGTTCCCGCCAGCCGCGCCCAACGCTCCCAAGCCCGGGAGAAAAGCGCTTCGGGGTGGTGCTCTCTCCCGGCCCTTGCCCCTGAGCCTGGGGGCCAGGCAGGGGGTCCACACTCCCAGGCCAAGGCAGAACCACATGCACACGTCTGTTCCTGCCCCCTGCACCGGCAGAGAGCTCGGGGGAGCCAGAGTCTGTCAGGCAGCTGCTGGGCTGGCCGCCTGTGTGGGAAGGGGCAGAGCCGACCTAGGGGCACACTGGGCCTCTTGCTCTCCCTGCTGCCCTGAGGCTGCTGGGCCAAAGAGGTCTTGGGCATCCAGCCCCTTGCTGGGCCCTTCCCTCTGACGAGGCCCTCTGAGCTCCAGCCCCTTGCAGTGTGGAGACAGCCCCTGCCAGCAACCTCCTCTCCAAGGAGGCCTCAAGCGAGGCCTAGGCCCAGGGGAAAGGCACCAGCGGGGATGAGCCTGGGGAGGCGCCCGGGCATGTCTGGACCCAGTCCCCGCAGCCTGCCCCTTGCTGGGGCAGTACCCCCGGAGGCCAGGAAGGTCTGGGCAAGGCTGGCCAGGGGCAGGGGCCCTGCTGGGTCCTGCCCCTGGCCTGTGGGGCCTCTGAGCACAACCGGCCCTCTCCCGCTGGAAGACCTCCCCGGCTGCCTCCAAAGGCCGCTTTGCAAGCACTCTCGCCGGCTGTTCCCGCCAGCCGCGCCCAACGCTCCCAAGCCCGGGAGAAAAGCGCTTCGGGGTGGTGCTCTCTCCCGGCCCTTGCCCCTGAGCCTGGGGGCCAGGCAGGGGGTCCACACTCCCAGGCCAAGGCAGAACCACATGCACACGTCTGTTCCTGCCCCCTGCACCGGCAGAGAGCTCGGGGGAGCCAGAGTCTGTCAGGCAGCTGCTGGGCTGGCCGCCTGTGTGGGAAGGGGCAGAGCCGACCTAGGGGCACACTGGGCCTCTTGCTCTCCCTGCTGCCCTGAGGCTGCTGGGCCAAAGAGGTCTTGGGCATCCAGCCCCTTGCTGGTCCCTTCCCTCTGACGAGGCCCTCTGAGCTCCAGCCCCTTGCAGTGTGGAGACAGCCCCTGCCAGCAACCTCCTCTCCAAGGAGGCCTCAAGCGAGGCCTAGGCCCAGGGGAAAGGCACCAGCGGGGATGAGCCTGGGGAGGCGCCCGGGCATGTCTGGACCCAGTCCCCGCAGCCTGCCCCTTGCTGGGGCAGTACCCCCGGAGGCCAGGAAGGTCTGGGCAAGGCTGGCCAGGGGCAGGGGCCCTGCTGGGTCCTGCCCCTGGCCTGTGGGGCCTCTGAGCACAACCGGCCCTCTCCCGCTGGAAGACCTCCCCGGCTGCCTCCAAAGGCCGCTTTGCAAGCACTCTCGCCGGCTGTTCCCGCCAGCCGCGCACAACGCTCCCAAGCCCGGGAGAAAAGCGCTTCGGGGTGGTGCTCTCTCCCGGCCCTTGCCCCTGAGCCTGGGGGCCAGGCAGGGGGTCCACACTCCCAGGCCAAGGCAGAACCACATGCACACGTCTGTTCCTGCCCCCTGCACCGGCAGAGAGCTCGGGGGAGCCAGAGTCTGTCAGGCAGCTGCTGGGCTGGCCGCCTGTGTGGGAAGGGGCAGAGCCGACCTAGGGGCACACTGGGCCTCTTGCTCTCCCTGCTGCCCTGAGGCTGCTGGGCCAAAGAGGTCTTGGGCATCCAGCCCCTTGCTGGGCCCTTCCCTCTGACGAGGCCCTCTGAGCTCCAGCCCCTTGCAGTGTGGAGACAGCCCCTGCCAGCAACCTCCTCTCCAAGGAGGCCTCAAGCGAGGCCTAGGCCCAGGGGAAAGGCACCAGCGGGGATGAGCCTGGGGAGGCGCCCGGGCATGTCTGGACCCAGTCCCCGCAGCCTGCCCCTTGCTGGGGCAGTACCCCCGGAGGCCAGGAAGGTCTGGGCAAGGCTGGCCAGGGGCAGGGGCCCTGCTGGGTCCTGCCCCTGGCCTGTGGGGCCTCTGAGCACAACCGGCCCTCTCCCGCTGGAAGACCTCCCCGGCTGCCTCCAAAGGCCGCTTTGCAAGCACTCTCGCCGGCTGTTCCCGCCAGCCGCGCCCAACGCTCCCAAGCCCGGGAGAAAAGCGCTTCGGGGTGGTGCTCTCTCCCGGCCCTTGCCCCTGAGCCTGGGGGCCAGGCAGGGGGTCCACACTCCCAGGCCAAGGCAGAACCACATGCACACGTCTGTTCCTGCCCCCTGCACCGGCAGAGAGCTCGGGGGAGCCAGAGTCTGTCAGGCAGCTGCTGGGCTGGCCGCCTGTGTGGGAAGGGGCAGAGCCGACCTAGGGGCACACTGGGCCTCTTGCTCTCCCTGCTGCCCTGAGGCTGCTGGGCCAAAGAGGTCTTGGGCATCCAGCCCCTTGCTGGTCCCTTCCCTCTGACGAGGCCCTCTGAGCTCCAGCCCCTTGCAGTGTGGAGACAGCCCCTGCCAGCAACCTCCTCTCCAAGGAGGCCTCAAGCGAGGCCTAGGCCCAGGGGAAAGGCACCAGCGGGGATGAGCCTGGGGAGGCGCCCGGGCATGTCTGGACCCAGTCCCCGCAGCCTGCCCCTTGCTGGGGCAGTACCCCCGGAGGCCAGGAAGGTCTGGGCAAGGCTGGCCAGGGGCAGGGGCCCTGCTGGGTCCTGCCCCTGGCCTGTGGGGCCTCTGAGCACAACCGGCCCTCTCCCGCTGGAAGACCTCCCCGGCTGCCTCCAAAGGCCGCTTTGCAAGCACTCTCGCCGGCTGTTCCCGCCAGCCGCGCCCAACGCTCCCAAGCCCGGGAGAAAAGCGCTTCGGGGTGGTGCTCTCTCCCGGCCCTTGCCCCTGAGCCTGGGGGCCAGGCAGGGGGTCCACACTCCCAGGCCAAGGCAGAACCACATGCACACGTCTGTTCCTGCCCCCTGCACCGGCAGAGAGCTCGGGGGAGCCAGAGTCTGTCAGGCAGCTGCTGGGCTGGCCGCCTGTGTGGGAAGGGGCAGAGCCGACCTAGGGGCACACTGGGCCTCTTGCTCTCCCTGCTGCCCTGAGGCTGCTGGGCCAAAGAGGTCTTGGGCATCCAGCCCCTTGCTGGTCCCTTCCCTCTGACGAGGCCCTCTGAGCTCCAGCCCCTTGCAGTGTGGAGACAGCCCCTGCCAGCAACCTCCTCTCCAAGGAGGCCTCAAGCGAGGCCTAGGCCCAGGGGAAAGGCACCAGCGGGGATGAGCCTGGGGAGGCGCCCGGGCATGTCTGGACCCAGTCCCCGCAGCCTGCCCCTTGCTGGGGCAGTACCCCCCGGAGGCCAGGAAGGTCTGGGCAAGGCTGGCCAGGGGCAGGGGCCCTGCTGGGTCCTGCCCCTGGCCTGTGGGGCCTCTGAGCACAACCGGCCCTCTCCCGCTGGAAGACCTCCCCGGCTGCCTCCAAAGGCCGCTTTGCAAGCACTCTCGCCGGCTGTTCCCGCCAGCCGCGCCCAACGCTCCCAAGCCCGGGAGAAAAGCGCTTCGGGGTGGTGCTCTCTCCCGGCCCTTGCCCCTGAGCCTGGGGGCCAGGCAGGGGGTCCACACTCCCAGGCCAAGGCAGAACCACATGCACACGTCTGTTCCTGCCCCCTGCACCGGCAGAGAGCTCGGGGGAGCCAGAGTCTGTCAGGCAGCTGCTGGGCTGGCCGCCTGTGTGGGAAGGGGCAGAGCCGACCTAGGGGCACACTGGGCCTCTTGCTCTCCCTGCTGCCCTGAGGCTGCTGGGCCAAAGAGGTCTTGGGCATCCAGCCCCTTGCTGGGCCCTTCCCTCTGACGAGGCCCTCTGAGCTCCAGCCCCTTGCAGTGTGGAGACAGCCCCTGCCAGCAACCTCCTCTCCAAGGAGGCCTCAAGCGAGGCCTAGGCCCAGGGGAAAGGCACCAGCGGGGATGAGCCTGGGGAGGCGCCCGGGCATGTCTGGACCCAGTCCCCGCAGCCTGCCCCTTGCTGGGGCAGTACCCCCGGAGGCCAGGAAGGTCTGGGCAAGGCTGGCCAGGGGCAGGGGCCCTGCTGGGTCCTGCCCCTGGCCTGTGGGGCCTCTGAGCACAACCGGCCCTCTCCCGCTGGAAGACCTCCCCGGCTGCCTCCAAAGGCCGCTTTGCAAGCACTCTCGCCGGCTGTTCCCGCCAGCCGCGCCCAACGCTCCCAAGCCCGGGAGAAAAGCGCTTCGGGGTGGTGCTCTCTCCCGGCCCTTGCCCCTGAGCCTGGGGGCCAGGCAGGGGGTCCACACTCCCAGGCCAAGGCAGAACCACATGCACACGTCTGTTCCTGCCCCCTGCACCGGCAGAGAGCTCGGGGGAGCCAGAGTCTGTCAGGCAGCTGCTGGGCTGGCCGCCTGTGTGGGAAGGGGCAGAGCCGACCTAGGGGCACACTGGGCCTCTTGCTCTCCCTGCTGCCCTGAGGCTGCTGGGCCAAAGAGGTCTTGGGCATCCAGCCCCTTGCTGGTCCCTTCCCTCTGACGAGGCCCTCTGAGCTCCAGCCCCTTGCAGTGTGGAGACAGCCCCTGCCAGCAACCTCCTCTCCAAGGAGGCCTCAAGCGAGGCCTAGGCCCAGGGGAAAGGCACCAGCGGGGATGAGCCTGGGGAGGCGCCCGGGCATGTCTGGACCCAGTCCCCGCAGCCTGCCCCTTGCTGGGGCAGTACCCCCGGAGGCCAGGAAGGTCTGGGCAAGGCTGGCCAGGGGCAGGGGCCCTGCTGGGTCCTGCCCCTGGCCTGTGGGGCCTCTGAGCACAACCGGCCCTCTCCCGCTGGAAGACCTCCCCGGCTGCCTCCAAAGGCCGCTTTGCAAGCACTCTCGCCGGCTGTTCCCGCCAGCCGCGCCCAACGCTCCCAAGCCCGGGAGAAAAGCGCTTCGGGGTGGTGCTCTCTCCCGGCCCTTGCCCCTGAGCCTGGGGGCCAGGCAGGGGGTCCACACTCCCAGGCCAAGGCAGAACCACATGCACACGTCTGTTCCTGCCCCCTGCACCGGCAGAGAGCTCGGGGGAGCCAGAGTCTGTCAGGCAGCTGCTGGGCTGGCCGCCTGTGTGGGAAGGGGCAGAGCCGACCTAGGGGCACACTGGGCCTCTTGCTCTCCCTGCTGCCCTGAGGCTGCTGGGCCAAAGAGGTCTTGGGCATCCAGCCCCTTGCTGGTCCCTTCCCTCTGACGAGGCCCTCTGAGCTCCAGCCCCTTGCAGTGTGGAGACAGCCCCTGCCAGCAACCTCCTCTCCAAGGAGGCCTCAAGCGAGGCCTAGGCCCAGGGGAAAGGCACCAGCGGGGATGAGCCTGGGGAGGCGCCCGGGCATGTCTGGACCCAGTCCCCGCAGCCTGCCCCTTGCTGGGGCAGTACCCCCGGAGGCCAGGAAGGTCTGGGCAAGGCTGGCCAGGGGCAGGGGCCCTGCTGGGTCCTGCCCCTGGCCTGTGGGGCCTCTGAGCACAACCGGCCCTCTCCCGCTGGAAGACCTCCCCGGCTGCCTCCAAAGGCCGCTTTGCAAGCACTCTCGCCGGCTGTTCCCGCCAGCCGCGCCCAACGCTCCCAAGCCCGGGAGAAAAGCGCTTCGGGGTGGTGCTCTCTCCCGGCCCTTGCCCCTGAGCCTGGGGGCCAGGCAGGGGGTCCACACTCCCAGGCCAAGGCAGAACCACATGCACACGTCTGTTCCTGCCCCCTGCACCGGCAGAGAGCTCGGGGGAGCCAGAGTCTGTCAGGCAGCTGCTGGGCTGGCCGCCTGTGTGGGAAGGGGCAGAGCCGACCTAGGGGCACACTGGGCCTCTTGCTCTCCCTGCTGCCCTGAGGCTGCTGGGCCAAAGAGGTCTTGGGCATCCAGCCCCTTGCTGGTCCCTTCCCTCTGACGAGGCCCTCTGAGCTCCAGCCCCTTGCAGTGTGGAGACAGCCCCTGCCAGCAACCTCCTCTCCAAGGAGGCCTCAAGCGAGGCCTAGGCCCAGGGGAAAGGCACCAGCGGGGATGAGCCTGGGGAGGCGCCCGGGCATGTCTGGACCCAGTCCCCGCAGCCTGCCCCTTGCTGGGGCAGTACCCCCGGAGGCCAGGAAGGTCTGGGCAAGGCTGGCCAGGGGCAGGGGCCCTGCTGGGTCCTGCCCCTGGCCTGTGGGGCCTCTGAGCACAACCGGCCCTCTCCCGCTGGAAGACCTCCCCGGCTGCCTCCAAAGGCCGCTTTGCAAGCACTCTCGCCGGCTGTTCCCGCCAGCCGCGCCCAACGCTCCCAAGCCCGGGAGAAAAGCGCTTCGGGGTGGTGCTCTCTCCCGGCCCTTGCCCCTGAGCCTGGGGGCCAGGCAGGGGGTCCACACTCCCAGGCCAAGGCAGAACCACATGCACACGTCTGTTCCTGCCCCCTGCACCGGCAGAGAGCTCGGGGGAGCCAGAGTCTGTCAGGCAGCTGCTGGGCTGGCCGCCTGTGTGGGAAGGGGCAGAGCCGACCTAGGGGCACACTGGGCCTCTTGCTCTCCCTGCTGCCCTGAGGCTGCTGGGCCAAAGAGGTCTTGGGCATCCAGCCCCTTGCTGGTCCCTTCCCTCTGACGAGGCCCTCTGAGCTCCAGCCCCTTGCAGTGTGGAGACAGCCCCTGCCAGCAACCTCCTCTCCAAGGAGGCCTCAAGCGAGGCCTAGGCCCAGGGGAAAGGCACCAGCGGGGATGAGCCTGGGGAGCCGCCCGGGCATGTCTGGACCCAGTCCCCGCAGCCTGCCCCTTGCTGGGGCAGTACCCCCGGAGGCCAGGAAGGTCTGGGCAAGGCTGGCCAGGGGCAGGGGCCCTGCTGGGTCCTGCCCCTGGCCTGTGGGGCCTCTGAGCACAACCGGCCCTCTCCCGCTGGAAGACCTCCCCGGCTGCCTCCAAAGGCCGCTTTGCAAGCACTCTCGCCGGCTGTTCCCGCCAGCCGCGCCCAACGCTCCCAAGCCCGGGAGAAAAGCGCTTCGGGGTGGTGCTCTCTCCCGGCCCTTGCCCCTGAGCCTGGGGGCCAGGCAGGGGGTCCACACTCCCAGGCCAAGGCAGAACCACATGCACACGTCTGTTCCTGCCCCCTGCACCGGCAGAGAGCTCGGGGGAGCCAGAGTCTGTCAGGCAGCTGCTGGGCTGGCCGCCTGTGTGGGAAGGGGCAGAGCCGACCTAGGGGCACACTGGGCCTCTTGCTCTCCCTGCTGCCCTGAGGCTGCTGGGCCAAAGAGGTCTTGGGCATCCAGCCCCTTGCTGGTCCCTTCCCTCTGACGAGGCCCTCTGAGCTCCAGCCCCTTGCAGTGTGGAGACAGCCCCTGCCAGCAACCTCCTCTCCAAGGAGGCCTCAAGCGAGGCCTAGGCCCAGGGGAAAGGCACCAGCGGGGATGAGCCTGGGGAGGCGCCCGGGCATGTCTGGACCCAGTCCCCGCAGCCTGCCCCTTGCTGGGGCAGTACCCCCGGAGGCCAGGAAGGTCTGGGCAAGGCTGGCCAGGGGCAGGGGCCCTGCTGGGTCCTGCCCCTGGCCTGTGGGGCCTCTGAGCACAACCGGCCCTCTCCCGCTGGAAGACCTCCCCGGCTGCCTCCAAAGGCCGCTTTGCAAGCACTCTCGCCGGCTGTTCCCGCCAGCCGCGCCCAACGCTCCCAAGCCCGGGAGAAAAGCGCTTCGGGGTGGTGCTCTCTCCCGGCCCTTGCCCCTGAGCCTGGGGGCCAGGCAGGGGGTCCACACTCCCAGGCCAAGGCAGAACCACATGCACACGTCTGTTCCTGCCCCCTGCACCGGCAGAGAGCTCGGGGGAGCCAGAGTCTGTCAGGCAGCTGCTGGGCTGGCCGCCTGTGTGGGAAGGGGCAGAGCCGACCTAGGGGCACACTGGGCCTCTTGCTCTCCCTGCTGCCCTGAGGCTGCTGGGCCAAAGAGGTCTTGGGCATCCAGCCCCTTGCTGGTCCCTTCCCTCTGACGAGGCCCTCTGAGCTCCAGCCCCTTGCAGTGTGGAGACAGCCCCTGCCAGCAACCTCCTCTCCAAGGAGGCCTCAAGCGAGGCCTAGGCCCAGGGGAAAGGCACCAGCGGGGATGAGCCTGGGGAGGCGCCCGGGCATGTCTGGACCCAGTCCCCGCAGCCTGCCCCTTGCTGGGGCAGTACCCCCGGAGGCCAGGAAGGTCTGGGCAAGGCTGGCCAGGGGCAGGGGCCCTGCTGGGTCCTGCCCCTGGCCTGTGGGGCCTCTGAGCACAACCGGCCCTCTCCCGCTGGAAGACCTCCCCGGCTGCCTCCAAAGGCCGCTTTGCAAGCACTCTCGCCGGCTGTTCCCGCCAGCCGCGCACAACGCTCCCAAGCCCGGGAGAAAAGCGCTTCGGGGTGGTGCTCTCTCCCGGCCCTTGCCCCTGAGCCTGGGGGCCAGGCAGGGGGTCCACACTCCCAGGCCAAGGCAGAACCACATGCACACGTCTGTTCCTGCCCCCTGCACCGGCAGAGAGCTCGGGGGAGCCAGAGTCTGTCAGGCAGCTGCTGGGCTGGCCGCCTGTGTGGGAAGGGGCAGAGCCGACCTAGGGGCACACTGGGCCTCTTGCTCTCCCTGCTGCCCTGAGGCTGCTGGGCCAAAGAGGTCTTGGGCATCCAGCCCCTTGCTGGTCCCTTCCCTCTGACGAGGCCCTCTGAGCTCCAGCCCCTTGCAGTGTGGAGACAGCCCCTGCCAGCAACCTCCTCTCCAAGGAGGCCTCAAGCGAGGCCTAGGCCCAGGGGAAAGGCACCAGCGGGGATGAGCCTGGGGAGGCGCCCGGGCATGTCTGGACCCAGTCCCCGCAGCCTGCCCCTTGCTGGGGCAGTACCCCCGGAGGCCAGGAAGGTCTGGGCAAGGCTGGCCAGGGGCAGGGGCCCTGCTGGGTCCTGCCCCTGGCCTGTGGGGCCTCTGAGCACAACCGGCCCTCTCCCGCTGGAAGACCTCCCCGGCTGCCTCCAAAGGCCGCTTTGCAAGCACTCTCGCCGGCTGTTCCCGCCAGCCGCGCACAACGCTCCCAAGCCCGGGAGAAAAGCGCTTCGGGGTGGTGCTCTCTCCCGGCCCTTGCCCCTGAGCCTGGGGGCCAGGCAGGGGGTCCACACTCCCAGGCCAAGGCAGAACCACATGCACACGTCTGTTCCTGCCCCCTGCACCGGCAGAGAGCTCGGGGGAGCCAGAGTCTGTCAGGCAGCTGCTGGGCTGGCCGCCTGTGTGGGAAGGGGCAGAGCCGACCTAGGGGCACACTGGGCCTCTTGCTCTCCCTGCTGCCCTGAGGCTGCTGGGCCAAAGAGGTCTTGGGCATCCAGCCCCTTGCTGGTCCCTTCCCTCTGACGAGGCCCTCTGAGCTCCAGCCCCTTGCAGTGTGGAGACAGCCCCTGCCAGCAACCTCCTCTCCAAGGAGGCCTCAAGCGAGGCCTAGGCCCAGGGGAAAGGCACCAGCGGGGATGAGCCTGGGGAGCCGCCTGGGCATGTCTGGACCCAGTCCCCGCAGCCTGCCCCTTGCTGGGGCAGTACCCCCGGAGGCCAGGAAGGTCTGGGCAAGGCTGGCCAGGGGCAGGGGCCCTGCTGGGTCCTGCCCCTGGCCTGTGGGGCCTCTGAGCACAACCGGCCCTCTCCCGCTGGAAGACCTCCCCGGCTGCCTCCAAAGGCCGCTTTGCAAGCACTCTCGCCGGCTGTTCCCGCCAGCCGCGCCCAACGCTCCCAAGCCCGGGAGAAAAGCGCTTCGGGGTGGTGCTCTCTCCCGGCCCTTGCCCCTGAGCCTGGGGGCCAGGCAGGGGGTCCACACTCCCAGGCCAAGGCAGAACCACATGCACACGTCTGTTCCTGCCCCCTGCACCGGCAGAGAGCTCGGGGGAGCCAGAGTCTGTCAGGCAGCTGCCGGGCTGGCCGCCTGTGTGGGAAGGGGCAGAGCCGACCTAGGGGCACACTGGGCCTCTTGCTCTCCCTGCTGCCCTGAGGCTGCTGGGCCAAAGAGGTCTTGGGCATCCAGCCCCTTGCTGGTCCCTTCCCTCTGACGAGGCCCTCTGAGCTCCAGCCCCTTGCAGTGTGGAGACAGCCCCTGCCAGCAACCTCCTCTCCAAGGAGGCCTCAAGCGAGGCCTAGGCCCAGGGGAAAGGCACCAGCGGGGATGAGCCTGGGGAGGCGCCCGGGCATGTCTGGACCCAGTCCCCGCAGCCTGCCCCTTGCTGGGGCAGTACCCCCGGAGGCCAGGAAGGTCTGGGCAAGGCTGGCCAGGGGCAGGGGCCCTGCTGGGTCCTGCCCCTGGCCTGTGGGGCCTCTGAGCACAACCGGCCCTCTCCCGCTGGAAGACCTCCCCGGCTGCCTCCAAAGGCCGCTTTGCAAGCACTCTCGCCGGCTGTTCCCGCCAGCCGCGCCCAACGCTCCCAAGCCCGGGAGAAAAGCGCTTCGGGGTGGTGCTCTCTCCCGGCCCTTGCCCCTGAGCCTGGGGGCCAGGCAGGGGGTCCACACTCCCAGGCCAAGGCAGAACCACATGCACACGTCTGTTCCTGCCCCCTGCACCGGCAGAGAGCTCGGGGGAGCCAGAGTCTGTCAGGCAGCTGCTGGGCTGGCCGCCTGTGTGGGAAGGGGCAGAGCCGACCTAGGGGCACACTGGGCCTCTTGCTCTCCCTGCTGCCCTGAGGCTGCTGGGCCAAAGAGGTCTTGGGCATCCAGCCCCTTGCTGGTCCCTTCCCTCTGACGAGGCCCTCTGAGCTCCAGCCCCTTGCAGTGTGGAGACAGCCCCTGCCAGCAACCTCCTCTCCAAGGAGGCCTCAAGCGAAGCCTAGGCCCCAGGGAAAGGCACCAGCGGGGATGAGCCTGGGGAGGCGCCCGGGCATGTCTGGACCCAGACCCTGCAGCCTGCCCCTTGCTGGGGCAGTACCCCCGGAGGCCAGGAAGGTCTGGGCAAGGCTGGCCAGGGGCAGGGGCCCTGCTGGGTCCTGCCCCTGGCCTGTGGGGCCTCTGAGCACAACCGGCCCTCTCCCGCTGGAAGACCTCCCCGGCTGCCTCCAAAGGCCGCTTTGCAAGCACTCTCGCCGGCTGTTCCCGCCAGCCGCGCACAACGCTCCCAAGCCCGGGAGAAAAGCGCTTCGGGGTGGTGCTCTCTCCCGGCCCTTGCCCCTGAGCCTGGGGGCCAGGCAGGGGGTCCACACTCCCAGGCCAAGGCAGAACCACATGCACACGTCTGTTCCTGCCCCCTGCACCGGCAGAGAGCTCGGGGGAGCCAGAGTCTGTCAGGCAGCTGCTGGGCTGGCCGCCTGTGTGGGAAGGGGCAGAGCCGACCTAGGGGCACACTGGGCCTCTTGCTCTCCCTGCTGCCCTGAGGCTGCTGGGCCAAAGAGGTCTTGGGCATCCAGCCCCTTGCTGGTCCCTTCCCTCTGACGAGGCCCTCTGAGCTCCAGCCCCTTGCAGTGTGGAGACAGCCCCTGCCAGCAACCTCCTCTCCAAGGAGGCCTCAAGCGAGGCTTAGGCCCAGGGGAAAGGCACCAGCGGGGATGAGCCTGGGGAGGCGCCCGGGCATGTCTGGACCCAGTCCCCGCAGCCTGCCCCTTGCTGGGGCAGTACCCCCGGAGGCCAGGAAGGTCTGGGCAAGGCTGGCCAGGGGCAGGGGCCCTGCTGGGTCCTGCCCCTGGCCTGTGGGGCCTCTGAGCACAACCGGCCCTCTCCCGCTGGAAGACCTCCCCGGCTGCCTCCAAAGGCCGCTTTGCAAGCACTCTCGCCGGCTGTTCCCGCCAGCCGCGCCCAACGCTCCCAAGCCCGGGAGAAAAGCGCTTCGGGGTGGTGCTCTCTCCCGGCCCTTGCCCCTGAGCCTGGGGGCCAGGCAGGGGGTCCACACTCCCAGGCCAAGGCAGAACCACATGCACACGTCTGTTCCTGCCCCCTGCACCGGCAGAGAGCTCGGGGGAGCCAGAGTCTGTCAGGCAGCTGCTGGGCTGGCCGCCTGTGTGGGAAGGGGCAGAGCCGACCTAGGGGCACACTGGGCCTCTTGCTCTCCCTGCTGCCCTGAGGCTGCTGGGCCAAAGAGGTCTTGGGCATCCAGCCCCTTGCTGGTCCCTTCCCTCTGACGAGGCCCTCTGAGCTCCAGCCCCTTGCAGTGTGGAGACAGCCCCTGCCAGCAACCTCCTCTCCAAGGAGGCCTCAAGCGAGGCCTAGGCCCAGGGGAAAGGCACCAGCGGGAGTGAGCCTGGGGAGGCGCCCGGGCATGTCTGGACCCAGTCCCCGCAGCCTGCCCCTTGCTGGGGCAGTACCCCCGGAGGCCAGGAAGGTCTGGGCAAGGCTGGCCAGGGGCAGGGGCCCTGCTGGGTCCTGCCCCTGGCCTGTGGGGCCTCTGAGCACAACCGGCCCTCTCCCGCTGGAAGACCTCCCCGGCTGCCTCCAAAGGCCGCTTTGCAAGCACTCTCGCCGGCTGTTCCCGCCAGCCGCGCCCAACGCTCCCAAGCCCGGGAGAAAAGCGCTTCGGGGTGGTGCTCTCTCCCGGCCCTTGCCCCTGAGCCTGGGGGCCAGGCAGGGGGTCCACACTCCCAGGCCAAGGCAGAACCACATGCACACGTCTGTTCCTGCCCCCTGCACCGGCAGAGAGCTCGGGGGAGCCAGAGTCTGTCAGGCAGCTGCCGGGCTGGCCGCCTGTGTGGGAAGGGGCAGAGCCGACCTAGGGGCACACTGGGCCTCTTGCTCTCCCTGCTGCCCTGAGGCTGCTGGGCCAAAGAGGTCTTGGGCATCCAGCCCCTTGCTGGTCCCTTCCCTCTGACGAGGCCCTCTGAGCTCCAGCCCCTTGCAGTGTGGAGACAGCCCCTGCCAGCAACCTCCTCTCCAAGGAGGCCTCAAGCGAGGCCTAGGCCCAGGGGAAAGGCACCAGCGGGGATGAGCCTGGGGAGGCGCCCGGGCATGTCTGGACCCAGTCCCCGCAGCCTGCCCCTTGCTGGGGCAGTACCCCCGGAGGCCAGGAAGGTCTGGGCAAGGCTGGCCAGGGGCAGGGGCCCTGCTGGGTCCTGCCCCTGGCCTGTGGGGCCTCTGAGCACAACCGGCCCTCTCCCGCTGGAAGACCTCCCCGGCTGCCTCCAAAGGCCGCTTTGCAAGCACTCTCGCCGGCTGTTCCCGCCAGCCGCGCCCAACGCTCCCAAGCCCGGGAGAAAAGCGCTTCGGGGTGGTGCTCTCTCCCGGCCCTTGCCCCTGAGCCTGGGGGCCAGGCAGGGGGTCCACACTCCCAGGCCAAGGCAGAACCACATGCACACGTCTGTTCCTGCCCCCTGCACCGGCAGAGAGCTCGGGGGAGCCAGAGTCTGTCAGGCAGCTGCTGGGCTGGCCGCCTGTGTGGGAAGGGGCAGAGCCGACCTAGGGGCACACTGGGCCTCTTGCTCTCCCTGCTGCCCTGAGGCTGCTGGGCCAAAGAGGTCTTGGGCATCCAGCCCCTTGCTGGTCCCTTCCCTCTGACGAGGCCCTCTGAGCTCCAGCCCCTTGCAGTGTGGAGACAGCCCCTGCCAGCAACCTCCTCTCCAAGGAGGCCTCAAGCGAGGCCTAGGCCCAGGGGAAAGGCACCAGCGGGGATGAGCCTGGGGAGGCGCCCGGGCATGTCTGGACCCAGTCCCCGCAGCCTGCCCCTTGCTGGGGCAGTACCCCCGGAGGCCAGGAAGGTCTGGGCAAGGCTGGCCAGGGGCAGGGGCCCTGCTGGGTCCTGCCCCTGGCCTGTGGGGCCTCTGAGCACAACCGGCCCTCTCCCGCTGGAAGACCTCCCCGGCTGCCTCCAAAGGCCGCTTTGCAAGCACTCTCGCCGGCTGTTCCCGCCAGCCGCGCACAACGCTCCCAAGCCCGGGAGAAAAGCGCTTCGGGGTGGTGCTCTCTCCCGGCCCTTGCCCCTGAGCCTGGGGGCCAGGCAGGGGGTCCACACTCCCAGGCCAAGGCAGAACCACATGCACACGTCTGTTCCTGCCCCCTGCACCGGCAGAGAGCTCGGGGGAGCCAGAGTCTGTCAGGCAGCTGCTGGGCTGGCCGCCTGTGTGGGAAGGGGCAGAGCCGACCTAGGGGCACACTGGGCCTCTTGCTCTCCCTGCTGCCCTGAGGCTGCTGGGCCAAAGAGGTCTTGGGCATCCAGCCCCTTGCTGGTCCCTTCCCTCTGACGAGGCCCTCTGAGCTCCAGCCCCTTGCAGTGTGGAGACAGCCCCTGCCAGCAACCTCCTCTCCAAGGAGGCCTCAAGCGAGGCCTAGGCCCAGGGGAAAGGCACCAGCGGGGATGAGCCTGGGGAGGCGCCCGGGCATGTCTGGACCCAGTCCCCGCAGCCTGCCCCTTGCTGGGGCAGTACCCCCGGAGGCCAGGAAGGTCTGGGCAAGGCTGGCCAGGGGCAGGGGCCCTGCTGGGTCCTGCCCCTGGCCTGTGGGGCCTCTGAGCACAACCGGCCCTCTCCCGCTGGAAGACCTCCCCGGCTGCCTCCAAAGGCCGCTTTGCAAGCACTCTCGCCGGCTGTTCCCGCCAGCCGCGCCCAACGCTCCCAAGCCCGGGAGAAAAGCGCTTCGGGGTGGTGCTCTCTCCCGGCCCTTGCCCCTGAGCCTGGGGGCCAGGCAGGGGGTCCACACTCCCAGGCCAAGGCAGAACCACATGCACACGTCTGTTCCTGCCCCCTGCACCGGCAGAGAGCTCGGGGGAGCCAGAGTCTGTCAGGCAGCTGCTGGGCTGGCCGCCTGTGTGGGAAGGGGCAGAGCCGACCTAGGGGCACACTGGGCCTCTTGCTCTCCCTGCTGCCCTGAGGCTGCTGGGCCAAAGAGGTCTTGGGCATCCAGCCCCTTGCTGGTCCCTTCCCTCTGACGAGGCCCTCTGAGCTCCAGCCCCTTGCAGTGTGGAGACAGCCCCTGCCAGCAACCTCCTCTCCAAGGAGGCCTCAAGCGAGGCCTAGGCCCAGGGGAAAGGCACCAGCGGGGATGAGCCTGGGGAGGCACCCGGGCATGTCTGGACCCAGTCCCCGCAGCCTGCCCCTTGCTGGGGCAGTACCCCCGGAGGCCAGGAAGGTCTGGGCAAGGCTGGCCAGGGGCAGGGGCCCTGCTGGGTCCTGCCCCTGGCCTGTGGGGCCTCTGAGCACAACCGGCCCTCTCCCGCTGGAAGACCTCCCCGGCTGCCTCCAAAGGCCGCTTTGCAAGCACTCTCGCCGGCTGTTCCCGCCAGCCGCGCCCAACGCTCCCAAGCCCGGGAGAAAAGCGCTTCGGGGTGGTGCTCTCTCCCGGCCCTTGCCCCTGAGCCTGGGGGCCAGGCAGGGGGTCCACACTCCCAGGCCAAGGCAGAACCACATGCACACGTCTGTTCCTGCCCCCTGCACCGGCAGAGAGCTCGGGGGAGCCAGAGTCTGTCAGGCAGCTGCTGGGCTGGCCGCCTGTGTGGGAAGGGGCAGAGCCGACCTAGGGGCACACTGGGCCTCTTGCTCTCCCTGCTGCCCTGAGGCTGCTGGGCCAAAGAGGTCTTGGGCATCCAGCCCCTTGCTGGTCCCTTCCCTCTGACGAGGCCCTCTGAGCTCCAGCCCCTTGCAGTGTGGAGACAGCCCCTGCCAGCAACCTCCTCTCCAAGGAGGCCTCAAGCGAGGCCTAGGCCCAGGGGAAAGGCACCAGCGGGGATGAGCCTGGGGAGGCGCCCGGGCATGTCTGGACCCAGTCCCCGCAGCCTGCCCCTTGCTGGGGCAGTACCCCCGGAGGCCAGGAAGGTCTGGGCAAGGCTGGCCAGGGGCAGGGGCCCTGCTGGGTCCTGCCCCTGGCCTGTGGGGCCTCTGAGCACACCCGGCCCTCTCCCGCTGGAAGACCTCCCCGGCTGCCTCCAAAGGCCGCTTTGCAAGCACTCTCGCCGGCTGTTCCCGCCAGCCGCGCCCAACGCTCCCAAGCCCGGGAGAAAAGCGCTTCGGGGTGGTGCTCTCTCCCGGCCCTTGCCCCTGAGCCTGGGGGCCAGGCAGGGGGTCCACACTCCCAGGCCAAGGCAGAACCACATGCACACGTCTGTTCCTGCCCCCTGCACCGGCAGAGAGCTCGGGGGAGCCAGAGTCTGTCAGGCAGCTGCTGGGCTGGCCGCCTGTGTGGGAAGGGGCAGAGCCGACCTAGGGGCACACTGGGCCTCTTGCTCTCCCTGCTGCCCTGAGGCTGCTGGGCCAAAGAGGTCTTGGGCATCCAGCCCCTTGCTGGTCCCTTCCCTCTGACGAGGCCCTCTGAGCTCCAGCCCCTTGCAGTGTGGAGACAGCCCCTGCCAGCAACCTCCTCTCCAAGGAGGCCTCAAGCGAGGCCTAGGCCCAGGGGAAAGGCACCAGCGGGGATGAGCCTGGGGAGGCGCCCGGGCATGTCTGGACCCAGTCCCCGCAGCCTGCCCCTTGCTGGGGCAGTACCCCCGGAGGCCAGGAAGGTCTGGGCAAGGCTGGCCAGGGGCAGGGGCCCTGCTGGGTCCTGCCCCTGGCCTGTGGGGCCTCTGAGCACACCCGGCCCTCTCCCGCTGGAAGACCTCCCCGGCTGCCTCCAAAGGCCGCTTTGCAAGCACTCTCGCCGGCTGTTCCCGCCAGCCGCGCCCAACGCTCCCAAGCCCGGGAGAAAAGCGCTTCGGGGTGGTGCTCTCTCCCGGCCCTTGCCCCTGAGCCTGGGGGCCAGGCAGGGGGTCCACACTCCCAGGCCAAGGCAGAACCACATGCACACGTCTGTCCCTGCCCCCTGCACCGGCAGAGAGCTCGGGGGAGCCAGAGTCTGTCAGGCAGCTGCTGGGCTGGCCGCCTGTGTGGGAAGGGGCAGAGCCGACCTAGGGGCACACTGGGCCTCTTGCTCTCCCTGCTGCCCTGAGGCTGCTGGGCCAAAGAGGTCTTGGGCATCCAGCCCCTTGCTGGTCCCTTCCCTCTGACGAGGCCCTCTGAGCTCCAGCCCCTTGCAGTGTGGAGACAGCCCCTGCCAGCAACCTCCTCTCCAAGGAGGCCTCAAGCGAGGCCTAGGCCCAGGGGAAAGGCACCAGCGGGGATGAGCCTGGGGAGGCGCCCGGGCATGTCTGGACCCAGTCCCCGCAGCCTGCCCCTTGCTGGGGCAGTACCCCCGGAGGCCAGGAAGGTCTGGGCAAGGCTGGCCAGGGGCAGGGGCCCTGCTGGGTCCTGCCCCTGGCCTGTGGGGCCTCTGAGCACAACCGGCCCTCTCCCGCTGGAAGACCTCCCCGGCTGCCTCCAAAGGCCGCTTTGCAAGCACTCTCGCCGGCTGTTCCCGCCAGCCGCGCCCAACGCTCCCAAGCCCGGGAGAAAAGCGCTTCGGGGTGGTGCTCTCTCCCGGCCCTTGCCCCTGAGCCTGGGGGCCAGGCAGGGGGTCCACACTCCCAGGCCAAGGCAGAACCACATGCACACGTCTGTTCCTGCCCCCTGCACCGGCAGAGAGCTCGGGGGAGCCAGAGTCTGTCAGGCAGCTGCCGGGCTGGCCGCCTGTGTGGGAAGGGGCAGAGCCGACCTAGGGGCACACTGGGCCTCTTGCTCTCCCTGCTGCCCTGAGGCTGCTGGGCCAAAGAGGTCTTGGGCATCCAGCCCCTTGCTGGTCCCTTCCCTCTGACGAGGCCCTCTGAGCTCCAGCCCCTTGCAGTGTGGAGACAGCCCCTGCCAGCAACCTCCTCTCCAAGGAGGCCTCAAGCGAGGCCTAGGCCCAGGGGAAAGGCACCAGCGGGGATGAGCCTGGGGAGGCGCCCGGGCATGTCTGGACCCAGTCCCCGCAGCCTGCCCCTTGCTGGGGCAGTACCCCCGGAGGCCAGGAAGGTCTGGGCAAGGCTGGCCAGGGGCAGGGGCCCTGCTGGGTCCTGCCCCTGGCCTGTGGGGCCTCTGAGCACAACCGGCCCTCTCCCGCTGGAAGACCTCCCCGGCTGCCTCCAAAGGCCGCTTTGCAAGCACTCTCGCCGGCTGTTCCCGCCAGCCGCGCCCAACGCTCCCAAGCCCGGGAGAAAAGCGCTTCGGGGTGGTGCTCTCTCCCGGCCCTTGCCCCTGAGCCTGGGGGCCAGGCAGGGGGTCCACACTCCCAGGCCAAGGCAGAACCACATGCACACGTCTGTTCCTGCCCCCTGCACCGGCAGAGAGCTCGGGGGAGCCAGAGTCTGTCAGGCAGCTGCTGGGCTGGCCGCCTGTGTGGGAAGGGGCAGAGCCGACCTAGGGGCACACTGGGCCTCTTGCTCTCCCTGCTGCCCTGAGGCTGCTGGGCCAAAGAGGTCTTGGGCATCCAGCCCCTTGCTGGGCCCTTCCCTCTGACGAGGCCCTCTGAGCTCCAGCCCCTTGCAGTGTGGAGACAGCCCCTGCCAGCAACCTCCTCTCCAAGGAGGCCTCAAGCGAGGCCTAGGCCCAGGGGAAAGGCACCAGCGGGGATGAGCCTGGGGAGGCGCCCGGGCATGTCTGGACCCAGTCCCCGCAGCCTGCCCCTTGCTGGGGCAGTACCCCCGGAGGCCAGGAAGGTCTGGGCAAGGCTGGCCAGGGGCAGGGGCCCTGCTGGGTCCTGCCCCTGGCCTGTGGGGCCTCTGAGCACAACCGGCCCTCTCCCGCTGGAAGACCTCCCCGGCTGCCTCCAAAGGCCGCTTTGCAAGCACTCTCGCCGGCTGTTCCCGCCAGCCGCGCCCAACGCTCCCAAGCCCGGGAGAAAAGCGCTTCGGGGTGGTGCTCTCTCCCGGCCCTTGCCCCTGAGCCTGGGGGCCAGGCAGGGGGTCCACACTCCCAGGCCAAGGCAGAACCACATGCACACGTCTGTTCCTGCCCCCTGCACCGGCAGAGAGCTCGGGGGAGCCAGAGTCTGTCAGGCAGCTGCTGGGCTGGCCGCCTGTGTGGGAAGGGGCAGAGCCGACCTAGGGGCACACTGGGCCTCTTGCTCTCCCTGCTGCCCTGAGGCTGCTGGGCCAAAGAGGTCTTGGGCATCCAGCCCCTTGCTGGTCCCTTCCCTCTGACGAGGCCCTCTGAGCTCCAGCCCCTTGCAGTGTGGAGACAGCCCCTGCCAGCAACCTCCTCTCCAAGGAGGCCTCAAGCGAGGCCTAGGCCCAGGGGAAAGGCACCAGCGGGGATGAGCCTGGGGAGGCGCCCGGGCATGTCTGGACCCAGTCCCCGCAGCCTGCCCCTTGCTGGGGCAGTACCCCCGGAGGCCAGGAAGGTCTGGGCAAGGCTGGCCAGGGGCAGGGGCCCTGCTGGGTCCTGCCCCTGGCCTGTGGGGCCTCTGAGCACAACCGGCCCTCTCCCGCTGGAAGACCTCCCCGGCTGCCTCCAAAGGCCGCTTTGCAAGCACTCTCGCCGGCTGTTCCCGCCAGCCGCGCCCAACGCTCCCAAGCCCGGGAGAAAAGCGCTTCGGGGTGGTGCTCTCTCCCGGCCCTTGCCCCTGAGCCTGGGGGCCAGGCAGGGGGTCCACACTCCCAGGCCAAGGCAGAACCACATGCACACGTCTGTTCCTGCCCCCTGCACCGGCAGAGAGCTCGGGGGAGCCAGAGTCTGTCAGGCAGCTGCTGGGCTGGCCGCCTGTGTGGGAAGGGGCAGAGCCGACCTAGGGGCACACTGGGCCTCTTGCTCTCCCTGCTGCCCTGAGGCTGCTGGGCCAAAGAGGTCTTGGGCATCCAGCCCCTTGCTGGTCCCTTCCCTCTGACGAGGCCCTCTGAGCTCCAGCCCCTTGCAGTGTGGAGACAGCCCCTGCCAGCAACCTCCTCTCCAAGGAGGCCTCAAGCGAGGCCTAGGCCCAGGGAAAGGCACCAGCGGGGATGAGCCTGGGGAGGCACCCGGGCATGTCTGGACCCAGTCCCCGCAGCCTGCCCTTGCTGGGGCAGTACCCCCGGAGGCCAGGAAGGTCTGGGCAAGGCTGGCCAGGGGCAGGGGCCCTGCTGGGTCCTGCCCCTGGCCTGTGGGGCCTCTGAGCACAACCGGCCCTCTCCCGCTGGAAGACCTCCCCGGCTGCCTCCAAAGGCCGCTTTGCAAGCACTCTCGCCGGCTGTTCCCGCCAGCCGCGCCCAACGCTCCCAAGCCCGGGAGAAAAGCGCTTCGGGGTGGTGCTCTCTCCCGGCCCTTGCCCCTGAGCCTGGGGGCCAGGCAGGGGGTCCACACTCCCAGGCCAAGGCAGAACCACATGCACACGTCTGTTCCTGCCCCCTGCACCGGCAGAGAGCTCGGGGGAGCCAGAGTCTGTCAGGCAGCTGCTGGGCTGGCCGCCTGTGTGGGAAGGGGCAGAGCCGACCTAGGGGCACACTGGGCCTCTTGCTCTCCCTGCTGCCCTGAGGCTGCTGGGCCAAAGAGGTCTTGGGCATCCAGCCCCTTGCTGGTCCCTTCCCTCTGACGAGGCCCTCTGAGCTCCAGCCCCTTGCAGTGTGGAGACAGCCCCTGCCAGCAACCTCCTCTCCAAGGAGGCCTCAAGCGAGGCCTAGGCCCAGGGGAAAGGCACCAGCGGGGATGAGCCTGGGGAGGCGCCCGGGCATGTCTGGACCCAGTCCCCGCAGCCTGCCCCTTGCTGGGGCAGTACCCCCGGAGGCCAGGAAGGTCTGGGCAAGGCTGGCCAGGGGCAGGGGCCCTGCTGGGTCCTGCCCCTGGCCTGTGGGGCCTCTGAGCACAACCGGCCCTCTCCCGCTGGAAGACCTCCCCGGCTGCCTCCAAAGGCCGCTTTGCAAGCACTCTCGCCGGCTGTTCCCGCCAGCCGCGCCAACGCTCCCAAGCCCGGGAGAAAAGCGCTTCGGGGTGGTGCTCTCTCCCGGCCCTTGCCCCTGAGCCTGGGGGCCAGGCAGGGGGTCCACACTCCCAGGCCAAGGCAGAACCACATGCACACGTCTGTTCCTGCCCCCTGCACCGGCAGAGAGCTCGGGGGAGCCAGAGTCTGTCAGGCAGCTGCTGGGCTGGCCGCCTGTGTGGGAAGGGGCAGAGCCGACCTAGGGGCACACTGGGCCTCTTGCTCTCCTGCTGCCCTGAGGCTGCTGGGCCAAAGAGGTCTTGGGCATCCAGCCCCTTGCTGGTCCCTTCCCTCTGACGAGGCCCTCTGAGCTCCAGCCCCTTGCAGAGTGGAGACAGCCCCTGCCAGCACCTCCTCTCCAAGGAGGCCTCAAGCGAGGCCTAGGCCCAGGGGAAAGGCACCAGCGGGGATGAGCCTGGGGAGGCGCCCGGGCATGTCTGGACCCAGTCCCCGCAGCCTGCCCCTTGCTGGGGCAGTACCCCCGGAGGCCAGGAAGGTCTGGGCAAGGCTGGCCAGGGGCAGGGGCCCTGCTGGGTCCTGCCCCTGGCCTGTGGGGCCTCTGAGCACAACCGGCCCTCTCCCGCTGGAGACCTCCCGGCTGCCTCCAAAGGCCGCTTTGCAAGCACTCTCGCCGGCTGTTCCCCGCCAGCCGCGCCCAACGCTCCCAAGCCCGGGAGAAAAGCGCTTCGGGGTGGTGCTCTCTCCCGGCCCTTGCCCCTGAGCCTGGGGGCCAGGCAGGGGGTCCACACTCCCAGGCCAAGGCAGAACCACATGCACACGTCTGTTCCTGCCCCCTGCACCGGCAGAGAGCTCGGGGGAGCCAGAGTCTGTCAGGCAGCTGCTGGGCTGGCCGCCTGTGTGGGAAGGGGCAGAGCCGACCTAGGGGCACACTGGGCCTCTTGCTCTCCCTGCTGCCCTGAGGCTGCTGGGCCAAAGAGGTCTTGGGCATCCAGCCCCTTGCTGGTCCCTTCCCTCTGACGAGGCCCTCTGAGCTCCAGCCCCTTGCAGTGTGGAGACAGCCCCTGCCAGCAACCTCCTCTCCAAGGAGGCCTCAAGCGAGGCCTAGGCCCAGGGGAAAGGCACCAGCGGGGATGAGCCTGGGGAGGCGCCCGGGCATGTCTGGACCCAGTCCCCGCAGCCTGCCCCTTGCTGGGGCAGTACCCCCGGAGGCCAGGAAGGTCTGGGCAAGGCTGGCCAGGGGCAGGGGCCCTGCTGGGTCCTGCCCCTGGCCTGTGGGGCCTCTGAGCACAACCGGCCCTCTCCCGCTGGAAGACCTCCCCGGCTGCCTCCAAAGGCCGCTTTGCAAGCACTCTCGCCGGCTGTTCCCGCCAGCCGCGCCCAACGCTCCCAAGCCCGGGAGAAAAGCGCTTCGGGGTGGTGCTCTCTCCCGGCCCTTGCCCCTGAGCCTGGGGGCCAGGCAGGGGGTCCACACTCCCAGGCCAAGGCAGAACCACATGCACACGTCTGTTCCTGCCCCCTGCACCGGCAGAGAGCTCGGGGAGCCAGAGTCTGTCAGGCAGCTGCTGGGCTGGCCGCCTGTGTGGGAAGGGGCAGAGCCGACCTAGGGGCACACTGGGCCTCTTGCTCTCCCTGCTGCCCTGAGGCTGCTGGGCCAAAGAGGTCTTGGGCATCCAGCCCCTTGCTGGTCCCTTCCCTCTGACGAGGCCCTCTGAGCTCCAGCCCCTTGCAGTGTGGAGACAGCCCCTGCCAGCAACCTCCTCTCCAAGGAGGCCTCAAGCGAGGCCTAGGCCCAGGGGAAAGGCACCAGCGGGGATGAGCCTGGGAGGCGCCCGGGCATGTCTGGACCCAGTCCCCGCAGCCTGCCCCTTGCTGGGGCAGTACCCCCGGAGGCCAGGAAGGTCTGGGCAAGGCTGGCCAGGGGCAGGGGCCCTGCTGGGTCCTGCCCCTGGCCTGTGGGGCCTCTGAGCACAACCGGCCCTCTCCCGCTGGAAAGACCTCCCCGGCTGCCTCCAAAGGCCGCTTTGCAAGCACTCTCGCCGGCTGTTCCCGCCAGCCGCGCCCAACGCTCCCAAGCCCGGGAGAAAAGCGCTTCGGGGTGGTGCTCTCTCCCGGCCCTTGCCCCTGAGCCTGGGGGCCAGGCAGGGGGTCCACACTCCAGGCCAAGGCAGAACCACATGCACACGTCTGTTCCTGCCCCCTGCACCGGCAGAGAGCTCGGGGGAGCCAGAGTCTGTCAGGCAGCTGCTGGGCTGGCCGCCTGTGTGGGAAGGGGCAGAGCCGACCTAGGGGCACACTGGGCCTCTTGCTCTCCCTGCTGCCCTGAGGCTGCTGGGCCAAAGAGGTCTTGGGCATCCAGCCCCTTGCTGGGCCTTCCCTCTGACAAGGCCCTCTGAGCTCCAGCCCCTTGCAGTGTGGAGACAGCCCCTGCCAGCAACCTCCTCTCCAAGGAGGCCTCAAGCGAGGCCTAGGCCCAGGGGAAAGGCACCAGCGGGGATGAGCCTGGGAGGCGCCCGGGCATGTCTGGACCCAGTCCCCGCAGCCTGCCCCTTGCTGGGGCAGTACCCCCGGAGGCCAGGAAGGTCTGGGCAAGGCTGGCCAGGGGCAGGGGCCCTGCTGGGTCCTGCCCCTGGCCTGTGGGCCTCTGAGCACAACCGGCCCTCTCCCGCTGGAAGACCTCCCCGGCTGCCTCCAAAGGCCGCTTTGCAAGCACTCTCAGCCGGCTGTTCCCGCCAGCCGCGCCCAACGCTCCAAGCCCGGGAGAAAAGCGCTTCGGGGTGGTGCTCTCTCCCGGCCCTTGCCCCTGAGCCTGGGGGCCAGGCAGGGGGTCCACACTCCCAGGCCAAGGCAGAACCACATGCACACGTCTGTTCCTGCCCCCTGCACCGGCAGAGAGCTCGGGGGAGCCAGAGTCTGTCAGGCAGCTGCTGGGCTGGCCGCCTGTGTGGGAAGGGGCAGAGCCGACCTAGGGGCACACTGGGCCTCTTGCTCTCCCTGCTGCCCTGAGGCTGCTGGGCCAAAGAGGTCTTGGGCATCCAGCCCCTTGCTGGTCCCTTCCCTCTGACGAGGCCCTCTGAGCTCCAGCCCCTTGCAGTGTGGAGACAGCCCCTGCCAGCAACCTCCTCTCCAAGGAGGCCTCAAGCGAGGCCTAGGCCCAGGGGAAAGGCACCAGCGGGGATGAGCCTGGGGAGGCGCCCGGGCATGTCTGGACCCAGTCCCCGCAGCCTGCCCCTTGCTGGGGCAGTACCCCCGGAGGCCAGGAAGGTCTGGGCAAGGCTGGCCAGGGGCAGGGGCCCTGCTGGGTCCTGCCCTGGCCTGTGGGCCTCTGAGCACAACCGGCCCTCTCCCGCTGGAAGACCTCCCCGGCTGCCTCCAAAGGCCGCTTTGCAAGCACTCTCGCCGGCTGTTCCCGCCAGCCGCGCCCAACGCTCCCAAGCCCGGGAGAAAAGCGCTTCGGGGTGGTGCTCTCTCCCGGCCCTTGCCCCTGAGCCTGGGGGCCAGGCAGGGGGTCCACACTCCCAGGCCAAGGCAGAACCACATGCACACGTCTGTTCCTGCCCCCTGCACCGGCAGAGAGCTCGGGGGAGCCAGAGTCTGTCAGGCAGCTGCTGGGCTGGCCGCCTGTGTGGGAAGGGGCAGAGCCGACCTAGGGGCACACTGGGCCTCTTGCTCTCCCTGCTGCCCTGAGGCTGCTGGGCCAAAGAGGTCTTGGGCATCCAGCCCCTTGCTGGTCCCTTCCCTCTGACGAGGCCCTCTGAGCTCCAGCCCCTTGCAGTGTGGAGACAGCCCCTGCCAGCAACCTCCTCTCCAAGGAGGCCTCAAGCGAGGCCTAGGCCCAGGGGAAAGGCACCAGCGGGGATGAGCCTGGGAGGCGCCCGGGCATGTCTGGACCCAGTCCCCGCAGCCTGCCCCTTGCTGGGGCAGTACCCCCGGAGGCCAGAAGGTCTGGGCAAGGCTGGCCAGGGGCAGGGGCCCTGCTGGGTCCTGCCCCTGGCCTGTGGGGCCTCTGAGCACAACCGGCCCTCTCCCGCTGGAAGACCTCCCCGGCTGCCTCCAAAGGCCGCTTTGCAAGCACTCTCGCCGGCTGTTCCCGCCAGCCGCGCCCAACGCTCCCAAGCCCGGGAGAAAAGCGCTTCGGGGTGGTGCTCTCTCCCGGCCCTTGCCCCTGAGCCTGGGGGCCAGGCAGGGGGTCCACACTCCCAGCCAAGGCAGAACCACATGCACACGTCTGTTCCTGCCCCCTGCACCGGCAGAGAGCTCGGGGGAGCCAGAGTCTGTCAGGCAGCTGCTGGGCTGGCCGCCTGTGTGGGAAGGGGCAGAGCCGACCTAGGGGCACACTGGGCCTCTTGCTCTCCCTGCTGCCCTGAGGCTGCTGGGCCAAAGAGGTCTTGGGCATCCAGCCCCTTGCTGGTCCCTTCCCTCTGACGAGGCCCTCTGAGCTCCAGCCCCTTGCAGTGTGGAGACAGCCCCTGCCAGCAACCTCCTCTCCAAGGAGGCCTCAAGCGAGGCCTAGGCCCAGGGGAAAGGCACCAGCGGGGATGAGCCTGGGGAGGCGCCCGGGGCATGTCTGGACCCAGTCCCCGCAGCCTGCCCCTTGCTGGGGCAGTACCCCCGGAGGCCAGGAAGGTCTGGGCAAGGCTGGCCAGGGGCAGGGGCCCTGCTGGGTCCTGCCCTGGCCTGTGGGGCCTCTGAGCACAACCGGCCCTCTCCCGCTGGAAGACCTCCCCGGCTGCCTCCAAAGCCGCTTTGCAAGCACTCTCGCCGGCTGTTCCCGCCAGCCGCGCCCAACGCTCCCAAGCCCGGGAGAAAAGCGCTTCGGGGTGGTGCTCTCTCCCGGCCCTTGCCCCTGAGCCTGGGGGCCAGGCAGGGGGTCCACACTCCCAGGCCAAGGCAGAACCACATGCACACGTCTGTTCCTGCCCCCTGCACCGGCAGAGAGCTCGGGGGAGCCAGAGTCTGTCAGGCAGCTGCTGGGCTGGCCGCCTGTGTGGGAAGGGGCAGAGCCGACCTAGGGGCACACTGGGCCTCTTGCTCTCCCTGCTGCCCTGAGGCTGCTGGGCCAAAGAGGTCTTGGGCATCCAGCCCCTTGCTGGTCCCTTCCCTCTGACGAGGCCCTCTGAGCTCCAGCCCCTTGCAGTGTGGAGACAGCCCCTGCCAGCAACCTCCTCTCCAAGGAGGCCTCAAGCGAGGCCTAGGCCCAGGGGAAAGGCACCAGCGGGGATGAGCCTGGGGAGGCGCCCGGGCATGTCTGGACCCAGTCCCCGCAGCCTGCCCCTTGCTGGGGCAGTACCCCCGGAGGCCAGGAAGGTCTGGGCAAGGCTGGCCAGGGGCAGGGGCCCTGCTGGGTCCTGCCCCTGGCCTGTGGGGCCTCTGAGCACAACCGGCCCTCTCCCGCTGGAAGACCTCCCCGGCTGCCTCCAAAGGCCGCTTTGCAAGCACTCTCGCCGGCTGTTCCCGCCAGCCGCGCCCAACGCTCCCAAGCCCGGGAGAAAAGCGCTTCGGGGTGGTGCTCTCTCCCGGCCCTTGCCCCTGAGCCTGGGGCCAGGCAGGGGGTCCACACTCCCAGGCCAAGGCAGAACCACATGCACACGTCTGTTCCTGCCCCCTGCACCGGCAGAGAGCTCGGGGAGCCAGAGTCTGTCAGGCAGCTGCTGGGCTGGCCGCCTGTGTGGGAAGGGGCAGAGCCGACCTAGGGGCACACTGGGCCTCTTGCTCTCCCTGCTGCCCTGAGGCTGCTGGGCCAAAGAGGTCTTGGGCATCCAGCCCCTTGCTGGTCCCTTCCCTCTGACGAGGCCCTCTGAGCTCCAGCCCCTTGCAGTGTGGAGACAGCCCCTGCCAGCAACCTCCTCTCCAAGGAGGCCTCAAGCGAGGCCTAGGCCCAGGGGAAAGGCACCAGCGGGGATGAGCCTGGGGAGGCGCCCGGGCATGTCTGGACCCAGTCCCCGCAGCCTGCCCCTTGCTGGGGCAGTACCCCCGGAGGCCAGGAAGGTCTGGGCAAGGCTGGCCAGGGCAGGGGCCCTGCTGGGTCCTGCCCCTGGCCTGTGGGGCCTCTGAGCACAACCGGCCCTCTCCCGCTGGAAGACCTCCCCGGCTGCCTCCAAAGGCCGCTTTGCAAGCACTCTCGCCGGCTGTTCCCGCCAGCCGCGCACAACGCTCCCAAGCCCGGGAGAAAAGCGCTTCGGGGTGGTGCTCTCTCCCGGCCCTTGCCCCTGAGCCTGGGGGCCAGGCAGGGGGTCCACACTCCCAGGCCAAGGCAGAACCACATGCACACGTCTGTTCCTGCCCCCTGCACCGGCAGAGAGCTCGGGGAGCCAGAGTCTGTCAGGCAGCTGCTGGGCTGGCCGCCTGTGTGGGAAGGGGCAGAGCTGACCTAGGGGCACACTGGGCCTCTTGCTCTCCCTGCTGCCCTGAGGCTGCTGGGCCAAAGAGGTCTTGGGCATCCAGCCCCTTGCTGGTCCCTTCCCTCTGACGAGGCCCTCTGAGCTCCAGCCCCTTGCAGTGTGGAGACAGCCCCTGCCAGCAACCTCCTCTCCAAGGAGGCCTCAAGAGAGGCCTAGGCCCAGGGGAAAGGCACCAGCGGGGATGAGCCTGGGGAGGCGCCCGGGCATGTCTGGACCCAGTCCCCGCAGCCTGCCCCTTGCTGGGGCAGTACCCCCGGAGGCCAGGAAGGTCTGGGCAAGGCTGGCCAGGGGCAGGGGCCCTGCTGGGTCCTGCCCCTGGCCTGTGGGGCCTCTGAGCACAACCGGCCCTCTCCTGCTGGAAGACCTCCCCGGCTGCCTCCAAAGGCCGCTTTGCAAGCACTCTCGCCGGCTGTTCCCGCCAGCCGCGCCCAACGCTCCCAAGCCCGGAGAAAAGCGCTTCGGGGTGGTGCTCTCTCCCGGCCCTTGCCCCTGAGCCTGGGGGCCAGGCAGGGGGTCCACACTCCCAGGCCAAGGCAGAACCACATGCACACGTCTGTTCCTGCCCCCTGCACCGGCAGAGAGCTCGGGGGAGCCAGAGTCTGTCAGGCAGCTGCTGGGCTGGCCGCCTGTGTGGGAAGGGGCAGAGCTGACCTAGGGGCACACTGGGCCTCTTGCTCTCCCTGCTGCCCTGAGGCTGCTGGGCCAAAGAGGTCTTGGGCATCCAGCCCCTTGCTGGTCCCTTCCTCTGACGAGGCCCTCTGAGCTCCAGCCCCTTGCAGTGTGGAGACAGCCCCTGCCAGCACCTCCTCTCCAAGGAGGCCTCAAGCGAGGCCTAGGCCCAGGGGAAAGGCACCAGCGGGGATGAGCCTGGGGAGGCGCCCGGGCATGTCTGGACCCAGTCCCCGCAGCCTGCCCCTTGCTGGGGCAGTACCCCCGGAGGCCAGGAAGGTCTGGGCAAGGCTGGCCAGGGGCAGGGGCCCTGCTGGGTCCTGCCCCTGGCCTGTGGGGCCTCTGAGCACAACCGGCCCTCTCCCGCTGGAAGACCTCCCCGGCTGCCTCCAAAGGCCGCTTTGCAAGCACTCTCGCCGGCTGTTCCCGCCAGCCGCGCACAACGCTCCCAAGCCCGGAGAAAAGCGCTTCGGGGTGGTGCTCTCTCCCGGCCCTTGCCCCTGAGCCTGGGGGCCAGGCAGGGGGTCCACACTCCCAGGCCAAGGCAGAACCACATGCACACGTCTGTTCCTGCCCCCTGCACCGGCAGAGAGCTCGGGGGAGCCAGAGTCTGTCAGGCAGCTGCTGGCTGGCCGCCTGTGTGGGAAGGGGCAGAGCCGACCTAGGGGCACACTGGGCCTCTTGCTCTCCCTGCTGCCCTGAGGCTGCTGGGCCAAAGAGGTCTTGGGCATCCAGCCCCTTGCTGGTCCCTTCCCTCTGACGAGGCCCTCTGAGCTCCAGCCCCTTGCAGTGTGGAGACAGCCCCTGCCAGCAACCTCCTCTCCAAGGAGGCCTCAGCGAGGCCTAGGCCCAGGGGAAAGGCACCAGCGGGGATGAGCCTGGGAGGCGCCCGGGCATGTCTGGACCCAGTCCCCGCAGCCTGCCCCTTGCTGGGGCAGTACCCCCGGAGGCCAGGAAGGTCTGGGCAAGGCTGGCCAGGGGCAGGGGCCCTGCTGGGTCCTGCCCCTGGCCTGTGGGGCCTCTGAGCACAACCGGCCCTCTCCCGCTGGAAGACCTCCCCGGCTGCCTCCAAAGGCCGCTTTGCAAGCACTCTCGCCGGCTGTTCCCGCCAGCCGCGCCCAACGCTCCCAAGCCCGGGAGAAAAGCGCTTCGGGGTGGTGCTCTCTCCGGCCCTTGCCCCTGAGCCTGGGGGCCAGGCAGGGGGTCCACACTCCCAGGCCAAGGCAGAACCACATGCACACGTCTGTTCCTGCCCCCTGCACCGGCAGAGAGCTCGGGGGAGCCAGAGTCTGTCAGGGCAGCTGCTGGCTGGCCGCCTGTGTGGGAAGGGGCAGAGCCGACCTAGGGGCACACTGGGCCTCTTGCTCTCCCTGCTGCCCTGAGGCTGCTGGGCCAAAGAGGTCTTGGGCATCCAGCCCCTTGCTGGTCCCTTCCCTCTGACGAGGCCCTCTGAGCTCCAGCCCCTTGCAGTGTGGAGACAGCCCCTGCCAGCAACCTCCTCTCCAAGGAGGCCTCAAGCGAGGCCTAGGCCCAGGGGAAAGGCACCAGCGGGGATGAGCCTGGGGAGGCGCCCGGGCATGTCTGGACCCAGTCCCCGCAGCCTGCCCCTTGCTGGGGCAGTACCCCCCGGAGGCCAGGAAGGTCTGGGCAAGGCTGGCCAGGGGCAGGGGCCCTGCTGGGTCCTGCCCCGGCCTGTGGGGCCTCTGAGCACAACCGGCCCTCTCCCGCTGGAAGACCTCCCCGGCTGCCTCCAAAGGCCGCTTTGCAAGCACTCTCGCCGGCTGTTCCCGCCAGCCGCGCCCAACGCTCCCAAGCCCGGGAGAAAAGCGCTTCGGG